>NW_010112593.1:30941-49616 GCF_000699245.1 Pterocles gutturalis | reverse complement strand
TAGCCTAAGCCTCAGCCATAGCTTGCCCGAGAGCCTGTTTTCTCAGGAGCCGATTAAAGAACCTGCGGTGGAGGGAGAAGCAGGATCTGAGAGAGATAATTACACAGACATGCCAGTCAGTGAAGAGAAGCAAGAGGAAGAAGCGCCTCCGGAATTTCCTCTGCAGCGTGGTGAAGATTCATGGTGACGCACAGTTTGTCCCTTGGTGCAGCCCATGAGAAGACGCAGCTGTGGAGGTCTCCACGTTGGAATTACGGAGAAGCCCACACCAGAGCCAAGCAGTCGTCAGGGGACTGTGGCCCTGTGTGGGAAGGACTCACATTGGAGCAGTTTTGTGAAGGACTCTCCCGTGAGAAGGGACCCCACGCTGGAGCCGGGAAAGACTGTGAGGAGCCCTCCCCTGAGGAGGAAGGAGCGGCGGCCTGACTGCACCCCCCATTCCCTGCGCTGCCGGGGTGAGAAGTTACAGAACAAAGCCTTCGGGCCTTGGGAAGAAGGGAGGGATGGGCGAGAAGTGCCTTTTTAAGATGTAGTTCTCTCTCTCATTATCTTGCTTCATGTTTTTGATTGTAAATAATTAATAAATTCAGTTGGGTTTTTTTTTTGTTTGTTTCTCCCAAGTCATGTCGGTTTCTTGCCCGTGACCCTAAGTGGTGAATGAAACCCTCCCTGTCCCTGCCTCAGCCCACCAGGTGTTTAACAAAAGACTGTCTGGGGGGCTTCTAAACTACAACACTTCCTTTAATTTTATTAGGCAGTGACTGTGTATTTGTTTTTTGTTTGTTTCTTTCAGAAGAAGCATTTGTCTTTCTCTCTCTCTGAGACGGCAGGCTCCCTGTTCTCATACTTAGTTTTCCACCTCCAGTCTCAACACTGCTGGCTCCTGCCTGGGGGACTCTATAGCTATCATCTCAGTGCCTCCTCCTATGAGGGAGGTGCTGCCTGCTTTAGCACTACCATTTAACAGTGTGAATTAAAGAGCAAAGAAGAGACTGAAAATCAGTCGGCATGGTATTTTGATAAAGCATTTAATTCATCCCATCAGGACAGGGTGAAGGAAGAAAGAAAAATAGTTGTGTGTGTCTCTCTCTCCTATAGCTTTGTACACTAAACTGTAGCATTGCTTTATCTTTGCCACTATAGTTACACTTCCCAGGGGGGATTAATTTACTAAATGATGAGAACAGGAATTATGCTGGTACACAGCACACTTTTATGTATGAAAATTCTTCTATATTAAAGTTCTTTCAACATGGGGGAAAATTAAATTACACCACTGTTTAAATTTAAAAGTAGTACATCAAGTACAGACAGTTCATTTAACTCAAGACAAGGAAAGGGAGGAAAGAAGTTGGTATGTGAACTAAGCATTGGGTTTATTACTACGATTTACACAAGAGCAAGAATTTTTTACCAGGTCATTTGATTATCTTAATTATACTATCTTCATAAATGTGTAATTTTATTAACTGAGATACACCATAAATAAAAATGTAACATAAAATCTTTGCTTTACGTTTTAAAGAAATTTCATAAAATATCCTTCCTTTGCCAAACAAATATTCTTGGCTTTGAAAAGAAACCTTGTATAATATCTGATAAACAATTCTCTTTGGCTCTGGAAAATCTGTTGGAGGCACAAATTACTTCAGCCCTACAACTTTACACAGATTATTTAAAATATCCTCAAACTGATTGCGATCCTTCCAGTCTTTGCATTGATTTCACAGAAAGCTATCTCTCGCTGCCCTAACCCACATCATCATCAAGGCAGAAAAAGTAACAAATCAAGTTTAGTTTCAAGGAGCCTAAGCAAAAGAAAAAAAAAAAAAAAACCAACCATAAAAAGACCCATAACAATATGTCCACAAATAACATCAATCTCTATGCATTTGGTACTAAATTAGGCTCTTAAATTCCCAATCTTTCTTGAAACACTTGGATTTTGTTGCTCTTTACAGCATTGGCAACATTCTGGATAGAAATTTTCACAAAATGTGGTGCAAAATTTCCACAAAAAACCCAAAATTTCTGAAAGATAAAAGCCTAATTTGGTGAAGGCAACCCTGAAACACCTTTGTGAGTACAATAAACATAGCAGTGAAATCTTTTAGGCACAATATGCGTAACATGAATTACAGTATCTTCAGCATAACTTCTTGTCACAAAAACTTTCATCTGTTACAACTTTTGAGTAAGACATTTCTGCTGAATATAAAGTTTATGATTTTGCCTTCTTTTGTTTAAAAAAAGAGAACATAACCATATAGGCAGCGTATCTTGGGCTTTCTGGGTTGAGTAAAACACCACCATAACCTGGGATGTTTTCTTTTACAATTAAAAAGGAATTATTACCTAACTAAGACCACTGTCACAGCATATACAGAGGACAGAACAAACATCAGTTCTCAATCAAAACTGTTGTTTGTAGAAGTTAGATCTGAAGAAAAATTCAGCCTGTACTCTTTCATAACAAGCTGTTTATTTACTTTGCCCTTACATGGCCACCTCAGCAGTACTCATAGTTTCTTACTTCAAGAAGCTATAATAAAAATAATTCATTACTATCTTCCTGAGTGAAGTAATGCATGTTTCATGAAAAAGAGTACATAAATTAAACAAGCTCAGTTACATTATCTAATTTAAATCAAAATATCACCATATGGCACATTTAAAAACTTTTGAGAGCCTCAGAAGTGGCTCATGGACAACATCCCACAGCTCCCAAGCACTGAAAAAAGTATAACTGCAATGTAGAAAGGCCCGTTTGAAGGATACTCAATCTAATCTCAGCAGTTCTCTCAAAATAAGTTTAGTGTGAGTCTGGGAGAAAAGTACAATCCACAATTAAACATGAAACATACTAAAACAATACTGCCTACTGGAGTGAAAGATAAAGAAATAATTCATTTAAAGAGCATGAGAACTGATGCAAAGGTGACTGACGCAAAAAGCTCAGTATCTTTTGGGAATGCTGCAAGTAACTTATTTTCTGTAACTCCTTTTATTACAGTGGTAAACATATGTACATTATTTTGCTCCAGAAGTCATACACTGACACACAGATTCATACTCTGCCAGTACATTCAAAACAGGTGTATTATAGTGTTTCTGGAACTGCCTCAGGAAATTGCAAAGGAAAAATTAAATCCTTCTCTTTGTGACAGCCTTTGTGACATCCTCCAGTAAAGTTTTATGAACCATCAGTGAATTTCTGTAATTTAAAAACAATGAGTTTCAGCTTCTCAGCTAGGTCAAATTGGTCTAAATATATTGATGTTACTGTTTCAAAGTATGTTAGCATCATACACTGTTCCCTAAAGCCATATCCACAGCAAAAGAAAATACTACAGAAAGCACAGTTTTAGAGTGTTAACTAGGTACAGCTCTCACCAATAAAGCAGTTTCTTGGTCCTAGCTTTGAAGATTTTTTAAATTAAAATAATTAGACTAAGGTGCAATCCTACATGTATTTTAGAATGTATATTCTTTCTCTTGTGGATTAATTTATACTGACAAAGAATCTGGTTTTGAGAAGTTGACACATTTACAGTTTTACTTGTTTTCACAATGAAAGGAGTTGCTTTGGACTTGGGAATGTAGCAGGTTGAATAGCATATTGGTTACGATACGTTCTTAAAACAGTCAGAATTAGGAGTAGGGGAGGTTTTTTAGATTTCTTAAGTGACAAGTAAGAATCTCCCATTGCACTTATATGAAAAATGTTAAGGAAAAACTTTTTTAGAGAAAGACAGAGGTTCCCAAGTAGACTAATTAACAGTTCTATAATAGAATTAAAATCCTTAAACTTCTTAAAGATGTAACTTCTTTTTTACATCCTCCTCCTGCAAGTGTACGCTACGTTTCTGACTTCTAAAAACTTTGTAGTTATCAGAGAAGTTACTGTGGCTGGTACACCTATTGGGGAAAAGAAGGCATCTGTACTAATGTAGTGAAAATTTTTAAATAATGGAGGATCCAAGTTCAGTTTAAGTATTTCATAAAAATAACAGCAAATAGAACTAGAAGGGACCTGAAGAGGCAATCTTATCCTTTTTTATTCAAATCAAGATAAATTTTGGCAATGCTAAACAACACATGTATAAAATAATACAACTTCATAAGCTCCACTGAAATGTTTATATTCATTAAATCATTCAGCATGATCAAAGCACTCAAGTATGTGTACTGCTTACGGTAATTATATAAGTGCCTTAGCATTCCCAGATCTTTAATCAAAGACTTGACTCTTCAGCTCTCATAGACCTGTACATAGTCCAAGGCACTTCAAGATCATATGGGAAGAGAAAACCAAACCTTAGCTTTTACATTAAATGTATGAACACATACTGTGCTATCTTAATAATTCAGTTTTCTCCATCAAGGGGAAAACAAAAAAAAAGAGACCAGATATTTGAGAGTTTTCTCCCCTTCTGGAAAAATAAGGTGATTTATAATTATTACAAGGTAGATATCCAAGTCAGACTTAGCTTTATTACTTCGGAGAAAAACTCATGATAAATTCATGTCTGCCACGTCATAACATAATTCGCTGATGCAGTGGCAGAAGTGAGACTTCTAAATTGTAAACAAATTTCTTGAACAAAAGAGATTGAGTTAATCTTATTCCTTAAATAGGAGAGACCAAAATTTTTTCATAACTTTACACATTATTCTATTTTAAAGCATTTACTGACAACGGGTGTTGAATAATTGAAGTGAGACCGGTGTATGTGCACAAGTCTGACTGTCATATAGTCTGAGCAGAAACTTGACTGAGGAAGTTGAACATTGTGAGAAAAGTGTAAGTGAAGCATTCACTGCAAGCGAATTTTGAGAGCGTCAAAAACTTGCCAAAAGATGCTAAAACCTTACATCCAATGTTATAAAATACTTTGACCTATGTGTAGATGTATTCCAATTTAGAACACAATGCATTCATTTTTCAAATGCATTCAAAATAGCAGCTTATCATAGTTGAAAAGATTACTACATAGATACTAATGTATTCAGAAAGATGTAGTAATGTACTTTAACTTTCTGCTGTTTATACAAGACATGACTGCATGAAAAGCTGCAGATGTGTCCTCATCAAAATAAACAGAACGTAAATCCTTTTTTGTTTTGATGTTTTGTGACTTTTTTTTTTTTGTTTTTACTTGTTAGTGGGGCATTAAAAGATCAGGAAAAAGAACACACTTTCCTTGTCCCTTGAGTCATCAATTCATTGTTCATTGTTTTTCTTTTCCTCAAAGCTCAGCAATTTTACGAAATAATGCTTTTGCCTTATTTTTTCTTTCCTTTGTTAAAAAAAAACAAGTAATTTGTGTAATTACAGAGAAGAGCTTAAAAGTTGAAATATGAAAATTCAGAACAAGAGGAAATCAAAACAGTAGCTACAATTCTGGAAAATACATTCTCATCACACAGGTATGCAACTGAGTGCAGAAGTGACTATGTGAAATTTTACAGTTCACACCATAAAAGATCAGATAAGGCAATATTCCCCCTCAGGCTTTAATGTCATAGGTTTTATTAAAACACATCTTTTAACTAAAAAATTTAATCCAGTCTCACCGTGAATCACTGGGATTTCACACAGTTATCTGGAGAAGGTTATTTTTTGAGTATTCCATAGAGAGTTTTATTATTAAAAGCAAAGTATTAGCTGAGGACTCTGTTTTCAAAAAACAAGTTTGTCTGAATCCATTTCCTCTGCACTACAACACGAAAAAAAGCAACAATTAATGTATTTTGATCATCATACAGGATGACAGCAGACTAATTAGGAGGATCAGGCAAGAAAAGATGACACCACAAGAATATTTTTTCCACATGTGAAAAGAAAACAAAAAAAAAAACAAAAAACCACCACGGTCATTACTGGGTGTATTACTACTTAATGAAATTTTAATTACGGAATCTGACAAACATTTCTTAAGTAAGTTACTTTTAATTAAGCTAGGAAAAAAAGACAGAGAAGATATGCTAAAATGTTAACATTATTCAGTATTTGTAGTAAGAGATTATAGAGTCTGCACTGTAATTACTTCCCTAACTTTACACTAGCTGCACCTATCAATAAATAAGTCTTTTCAATACCGCTGACAGGAGGATTTAATTAAATGTATGTATAGCTAGAGCATAATATAAAATGTTTCCAACGACCTTGCCAGTAGATGTAAAGTTATGGGACTTTTTTGTTCCCAGATTTCAGGGAAATGAGGAAAAAAGATGAAGACATCTTCATCTCCTTTGATTTTAACAAATGATTGAATAAGCTAATTAGGCCATGAAAGCTCTCTACATGCTATATTGAATCTATTCTTACTACACACTAAATCCTGAAACAGAGCTCTTAAAATCTAAGTAAACAGTCTTTAATTATTAATCACAAGTGTAGTCGATTTGGTATTTGTTGTGGTTTTAAACCCAGCTAGCGGCAAACAAATAGCACACAGCAGGTTGCTCACTCTTCTCATTCCCAGGGATGGGGGAGACAATTAAAGGGATAAAGGGAAAAAAGACTCATGTGCTTAGACAAGAGCAATTTAATAATTAAACTACAATAAAATGTAAAATAATAATGGTAATAATAATAGCAATATATACAAATATGCAAATGAGTGAAACACATGACGAAAGTTAACTCAGTCCCAGATGAAACCAGTACAGTATTGTAGTGACAAAGTTTAAAAGGACACATAAAGCTACTTTACTACTGCATAGATCCCACTCAAACTAAATACTTATAGACTGACAAATTCTGAAAAGTCAGTCTTACCAACTGAAATCTAACTGATCCTGATACCAATTCTTGCAAAAAGAGAGTCCAAAGTAAGTGTTAAAAATTGCATTATGATATGATGTAGATAAGAATAAATTTCTATTAGAATAAATTTATACGCAAAGCGACTGTGATTTAGTCCGTAAGTATTTCTGGACAAACTTGTTTCTCTCCTGTACTAATGTATTTAAAATTCTGGATTTTGACAAGTATTGGCTGCAACTTAGTTTATTTATAGACTAGCTTAGGGTATGAGGCCTTATACAGGAATAATTCCCAGACCATGCAGAAATGAATTGGTAAGACGAGAGGTACAATCTTAGACAATACTTGACCTTCTTCAAGTAAATCTTGCAGAGCTATTCAGTTTCCAATGGAGCTAAAATGCATTTTTTGTTTTCTGGCAGAACAAAGAGCTTTTTGCAGTAGTAAGGGTTTGTAGGCCAACACTCTTGAAACATATTCTTTAAATCTCAGGAGAGGTTATGAGGAACATGGAGCAACACTGATCTGGCTACATGCCATTTGAGATGCTACTAAAGAGGATGTGAATTTTAATTTTACCAAGAATTATTTTTTTAAATTACCCTACCTTCAACCTAACATTTTAAATTACTGGTATACTATTCATTAAGCATAAAAGCATAGAATATTTTAAAACATGACCAAATACCAAGTCTCTATTTTGATTTCCACTGAACATCACTAGAAATATATTAAATATTTCCACTATCAGAAAAGTGTTTACCAACTAATTTGACAAAGCAATATTATGGATAACATCCATAAAGTAAACACTGTAAGTTAAATGAATCTAATTTCTTGAGTATCATCTAAAGAATATTATATTATCCAGCATCAGGGAAAATCTGACAAATAATTTGGGAGTGGCCTAGGGGTCGAATGAAAAGAAACCCCTTACCCTCCTCCAACAACTACAAAAGAGACAGAAGTGCAAGTAGTTTATACTGCACTTTTTCTCTCATACTAGGTGTTAGGAATCATAAATACTCTCTGGTAGCAAGAGTTCACACTATTGTCCTACTTGTCCTAAACCTGAAAACAAGACTATGCCTCATTCTTTCCATGAAATTATTTCGCAATTACTGGTGCTCATCATTCTCTGAAAACTTACAGACCTGAGTCCTAAAAACTTATACACCTGAATCACTCAAAACTGTAGAATTATACAGTACCTCCAATAAGAACACAAGACTATAAATATTTCTATTGCAGCATCTCCAGCAGTTCCTTAGGAGTTTCAGGATACTTTGGGAAATATCTGTCTTTCTTTGCTATAAATTGCATTTTCACTGTGTTTTGCTGTGAGCTGATGAAAAGTCATACACTGTGTCAAAAAAGAAAAGTTATTCTCCACTTAATTTTCCACAGTGTTACTTCATCAGCTTCCTGGAAAGAGCAGGTACACAGCTGTGACATAACCAAGAGAACCAAGCTTTTACCCACACTGTGCCCTTGATCAAGGCAAAAGAACAAGAGTGGGGGAATTACATGAATTATAAAGAATGTATTCTGTTTCTACTTGCAAATTTTATAAGGAAAGCCACTATAAATTTTATAACAATCAAAGACTTGAAAATGGCTTTATTGATGAAAATTTTATATGGAATTTGGGACTCAGCAACCCAAATCAGAATCTCTCGGAATCCAGATTCCAGTTGATTCCTTGTGATATCTGATTTTACCCTAAGCTTGACAGCACGTCCATCTACTAAAAAAAAATCTCAGAAAACAGAATGAATCACATAAATTAAGCAAATTATTAATTCTGCTTTAATGGATTCATATTAATAATCTAATCTCATTTTATATTAAAATGACCCTCATGTGAGACCTTTCTAGAAAAAGAACAGCTTCTTTAAATGTTTTGCTTTGCAATCTGAAAGAGAAGAAAGACAGATAACTAATGTATCCTCATTTAAAACAGAAAAGAAAAAAGCCAGATAACTAATGTATCATAATTTAGTAACTCTTCTATAACAACTTTGATATAAGACATAGAGTCTAGTGGAGTGTTTTTTACTGTCAGTATTCATGTATGTGTGTCATACATTTTTTTTGCCCATTAAATGTTCTCTACCTTAACTGAAACCCTTCAGAGGTTAACATATATTGAATTATCTTCTTTCTTTCTTTCTTTCTTTCTTTCTTTCTTTCTTTCTTTTTTTTCTTAGTCCCTGCCATAAAAAAACCACTAGTAAAAATTAAAAGATGCACTGGTAGTGTCCATTAAATCTGAGGCAGCTGCATATAACACAATTTTATTCTTTAGGGAAAAGGTGAAGTAAATCAATTTTGAAAAGTAAAAGGTAGGTATTTTAGGGTCTCGTCTTTGGCAGCATAAGACTGTAAGACTTATGTAGAGCTTTATCTTCCTTATTTTCTACTTTTCAGTACTGAGCAGCCATATGAATAAGACCATGGTCAATTTTCTGTTGCGTACTTGGAGCAGTGCTTTCTTTACCTCCAAGCTTTATTCAGCAATTTACCCTTTCCTCTTTTAAAGTTAAGAAGGAAATAGCTATGTCAAAACAAAATGTTTTAGAATCATAGAATTATAGTATGGTTTGGGTTGGAAGGGACCTTAAAGATCATAGAGTTCCAACCCCCCTGCCATGGGCAGGCACACCTCCCACTAGACCAGGTTGCTCAAAGCCTCATCCAGCCTGGCCTTGAACACCTCCAGGGATGGGGCATCCACAGCTTCTCTGGGCAACATGTTCCAGTGTCTCACCATGCTTACAGTAAAACACTCCTTCCTAATATAGACTCTAAATCTACTCTTTTTCAGCTTAAAGCTGCTACCCCTTGTCCTCTCACTACACTCCCTGATAAAGAGTGCCTCCCCATCTCTCCTGTAGGCCCCCTTTAGGTACTGGGAGGCTGCTACAAGGTCTCCCTGGAGCCTCACCGTCCCTGGAGATGTTCAAGAAACGTGTAGATGTGGCGCTTAGGGACATGGTTTAGTGAGCTCAGTCTGTCCTCATAGTGGAGGTGCTCCAGCCCTCTGATCATGTCTGTGGCCCTCTTCTGGACTCCCTCCAACAGGTCCATGTGCTTCTTATGTTGGGGGCCCCACATCTGAACACACTACTCCAGGTGGGGTCTCACAAGAGCAGAGTAGACGGGGAAAAATCACCTCCTTGACCTGCTGGCCACTCTTCTTTTGATGCAGCCCAGGACACGACTGGCTTTCTGGGCTACAACCGTACATTGCCAGCTCATGTTGAGCTTCTCATCAACCAACACCCACAAGTCCTTCTCCTCAGGGCTGCTCTCAATCCATTCTCCTCCCAGTCTGTATTTGTGCTTGTGATTGCCCTGACTCACGTGCAGGACCTTGCACTTGGCTTTTTTGAATTTCATGAGGTTTGCATGGGCCCACCTCTCAAGTCTGTCCAGGTCCATCTGGATGGCATCCCTTCCCTCCAGCATGTCAGCTGCACCACACAGCTTGGTGTCATCAGCAAATTTGCTGAGGCTGCACTCAGTCCATTGCCCATGTCTCCCACAAAGATGTTAAACAGCACTGGTCCCAGTACCGACCCCTTAGGAACACCACTTGTCACGGGTCTCTGCTTGGTCACTGACCATTGACCACAACTTTTTGAGTGCAACCATCCAGCCAATTCCTTATCCAGCGAGTGGTCCTTCCATCAAATTCATGTCTCTCCAAATTTGAGACAAGGTTGTCATGTGGGACAGTGTCAAAGGCTTTGCACAAGTCCAGGTAGATGATGTCAGTTGCTCTTCCATTATCCACCAACACTGTAACTCCACTGCAGAAGGCCAATCAAATTTGCCAGGCATGATTTCCCCTTAGTGAAGCCATGTTGGCTGTTTTGTTCTCTGCTCATGCACAGTCAGCAGTAAAAACTCATGCCCTATTTCCAGAGCCATATTACGAGTGTGTAAAAAAGGAAAAAAAGCAATTCTAATTGACTGCTGATCTGTGTTCCCTCAGAAAAAAAAATGAAATAAGAAAAAAAGATACTGTAAAAAAACCTAGAAAAAAAACATGTTCCTCTTATTATACACAAATGGCAAAGACATGACTGAATAACAATCTGGGAAGAATGCAGACCATGTGTGACTGCTGGAGTGAACTATTTCCACTTAAACTGCATGAAAAGGAAATTCCCCTGTGATGACAACTTGTCACCAACCAGTCACCTAGCAAGTTCTGAGCTGAGCAAATGGGCTTTATAGTTTTTAGTTTACTGCATGCACTGATCCACCTAAAGATAAGAAGGAGAGGTCAGATATTCTACACAAAAGCTAAGGAAGATAAAGTTTTTTAGAAAGTGAAGTTTTGCTATTTTCGGTGTAGAATCTTTAAATTACACTCATATCTGGGGGTTACTGTGGTGAAATTACCTTAATACAAAAAGTCAGTGTGAGAAAATAGGATCTAGCAGGCCCCAGATCCATACATGCACAAAAACACATGCAGGAAGACAAACACTGTTCGAACACAAACATCTTGACAGAACAAGTACAAATTATAAATTTATATTATATAATGTTCAATTTTAAGTCTCTAAAGTTACAGAAAACATAAAACTAATTAATGGAAACAGGTAATAGAATTAGATTTGTTGTATACTTTCAAATATGTCTTTGCTGACTCCACAAGACTGCAGTAGATTTTCTGTATCCTCTGTATTTCTGTCATCTGTTGGCATATACAGAGTTTTCCTTAGGGTAAGTTTGTCCTATACAATGACAGTAACTGGGAGAGGCACTGACATCCACGTGTCGAGACCTATTTGATTCTTGGATTATTTGCTCCAATATTCTGTTATTTTAGTGGTCAAGGAATACTTTTTAACAATATTAATTTTAACAATATTATCTGTTTTTATTTAATTTCATTTCCTTAAAAGTGATAGACTTTTGAGTACCATATTTACGATTCATTTCACTTGTAATCCCATGGATGACAAATAAAGCTAAATTCTAGTTTTTGGTTTCCTTAAAGCAGTTTCCTCTGCCTAAGTCTTAATATCTAAAAACACACCCTGACTTTTCAAAAAGTGGTCAACGACTAACAGCTTCTTTTTACTTCTATTTCACTTACTGACCACAAACAACATAGTGAAAATTAAGTGATTTACATACCTCTCTAAATTTAGCCTTAGTCTATCCTTGTGTACAATTTTGGGGTGAGGGAAATAGCCAGAATACTTTATACTATTTTTCCATGTTCTTCAATAACATGACTAGTATTCAGAACAAAAAAAAAACCAAAACAAACAAACAAACAAAAAAAGCCCGAACACCTATATTTATAGATTTGTAGAATTATTTCTATCGGTTTATGAAATGATAAGTGATGTTTTTGTGAAAGAACAGCAAACCTTCCCAAGGCACCTAATTTCCTGGCAGTTTCCTGACATCCACTGCCTTCTAGAAAAGAAATTAAGCTCTTCCTGGGTGTTAGTCAATGACTCTGATCATTCACATTGGGTTCCTGCTCTATGGGAAAATCTGTCTTTAACAAGTCTGAGAGGGCAGATCAGCAGATAGATGATTCAAGGTTGGAGCACTTCCCCAACTTTTACCATTCAATTTCCCACTGCGCTAGAGGTAAAACTGAGAAGTTTATTTTCTTTTCTCTTTCTTATGGACAACTGGAAAAAGAAAAACCAAATCAAACAGATAAATTTTTAAAGGTGTTTCCAAAGACACTGGGGAAGGCTTTTAGCGGCATTCAGTAAATAGTCACTGGAGTTGCAACAAACAGTAAAAATGTTTTACTCATTTCAATTTTTATGACTCATCAACAAAAAACAGTCATTAGTTTCACACTGCAATGCTAACAAAAATTTAGATACTTTTTTGGTAAAGATCTTGTTAATAATATATAAATATGTACCTTGAAAATGTACACAGTAACAAAGGATATTTCTCATTAAAAAGATAAAGCTGAAACTACAAGGCATATTAGTTTCATATTCCACAAATGGCACTTCCAGGTCAGGTATAAGCCTCACATTTAACTACTTTTACTATAATTTTCAGTTTCCTTCAATTTCTCAAATGCTTTCACTTTCACTGAGACCTAGAGCTGAATTCTTCTTTGAAATATGAACACTTTTTACAAGGGCATGTAGAGATGAGACAAGGGGTAATGGTTTTAAGCTGAAAGAGTAGATTTAGATTAAATATGAGGAAGAATGTTTTTCCTGTGAGGGTGGTGAGACACTGGAACAGGTTGCCCAGAGAAGCTGTGGATGCCCCATCCCTGGAGGTGTTCGAGGCCAGGCTGGATGAGGCTTTGAGCAACCTGGTCTAGTGGGAGGTGTGCCTGCCCATGGCAGGGGGTTGGAACTGAATGATCTTTAAGGTCCCTTCCAACCCAAGCCATTCTGTGATTCTATGATTAATTACTGATAAAAGCAAAGATCATGCCTCCATCGAAACCTATTCAGACAAGTCCTGAACTGTCCTACTCCTATTGCAAAGTTTTATATTTATAGGCAAGGAAGAAAGAAATTCTGATTCTTGACAAAAATTAATTAATTCTATTAATTTGATAGTCAAATTGTTAATACGCCTTTTTAAAAATACAGCACTATTTTATTTGTCCTTGGGAATTAACTGTGAAAACAATTATGCTGAAAAAAAACAGGAAACATTTTACTTTTCTGCTCTCCTTAACCCCTTTTTTAATTTAATCATTGAGAGGAAACATTACTATGAAACAATTTGTTATTTTATACAAATAGAAGACTGACAAGCTGAATTGCAATGATGTCTTGAAAAGCACTAAAAAACTAGAGATAACAGTCTGGATGTTTAAAATTCTGCAAACAATTCTGCTTCACTCAGGTGGACAAGACTACAACACTTTTCATTCCAGACCTCTGTTAATGAAATCTCCAGGACTGTTATCGGGTATAGAACAACCTGGATTTATTGTAATACTGTTTTTACAGTTACGAAGATTAAATTATTTCTATTGCCAAAATTAAAACCAGAATTGACTATCACAGAAAGAAAATAAATCTGTCTCACACTTTATTGCATGGCTGAAATAGTGCTGGTTGTGTGATTTACCACATTTCTGGAAGAGGAACTTTGGAATAAAATAAATAATCTTATAATATAATAGCTTTACGAAAAGAAACTAAAGGAAGAAATTATTAGAACAAAACATGTGATTTATTCTTCCTGTAAATTTGAATTACTCTTTGGTTTAAATGAATAACACGTAAAAGGTGTTGCAGTGTTTCCTTTGCCAAATTCTATTAGCTTTGAAAGACTTTTTAAAAAAAAAAGCCATTCTACTGTAAGGAAAGTAATGATGCATATTTACTGTGGCATCTCGTATTTCACTAAAACATGAACAACTAAAGAGCTGAGAACTGGTTTATTTCCAGAGCTACACACTGAGTTTGCATTATGTAAATCTGTTGGAAACAACAAACACCATATTACCAAAGATTTCTTTCCTTGTATAGTAAGAAAATATTTATATTAAAGTATCCTTTACAGACTTGAATTTTTTCTACCCACTGTTGCTTTCAAAATTAATTCCACTGAATTTTTGTTTGCTATTTGTCTTAAATTTATCCTTGTTAAAAGGATTATGCACAAGTGTGCACACAGACATTAAGACTTTGATTTAGCAAGAACCCTCAGCTCCTAGAAACAGACACACAGATCAATTTTATCATGAATGTGTGGACAGAAAAGACACTGGAATGCAGCTTTTGTAAATGTTTCTGAACATGTAGAAGCTAGTATCAAAAGCCGTTTTTTAAAAAATGTAGTTTAATGAATTTCATCAAAAATGTAATCCAGTTCTGTTCAGAAAACTGCTCTATGAAATCCATTGATATCGTTCAGCACAGGAATAACTGATGTTTTATGTGCTACAGAGAGTGTACATGAGAAACAGAGGTTCTGGAAAAATAAGGTAAAGACCCCTATATAGAGTGGATCAAGCATGAGTCGAAGTTGTGCCAGAGATCATGATGTAAATTATAACACTTGCTGATGATACTAAACTAGCAGTCACACTACGAAAAGAGAGGAGGCAGTACAACACAGAATGATTTACATAGCACAGGAAAATAAGCAGCTTCTACAAATAATCATAAAGAAATTAATGGAGACTGGGAGAAAAAGGGGAAGGAGGTGAATGCACTGTTCATGCTACAGACAGATACTGGAAGACAGAAAAAAGGACCTGAGAACAGAAGCAAAATTCACACTGTTTTGTACAGTGCATAACAGCAGTAAATAAAACAAAAAAAATCTAGCATGCGTAAATAATAATATTGAACATATCCCCAACAATTCTATTTTAGGACTCTAAAAAGAGTAGCCACATAAAACAGGAAATACTATGCTCCAGTTTTGGCATGTGCATTTATGCATATGAAAATGAAAATAATAGAAATAAATAGCACAGATGATAGAAACTAGAGGTTTTTAACCAACTCAAGTTTCAGAAAGGAAATAGGTGATTTTAAAGACATTTTTCCATTTTTTTCTAGAAATCTTGGAAACTAAATGTTGTTACTAGAAGATGCTTACAAGAAATCCCAGGGTTTACCACTGATGAACAGAAAAACGAGAACCCTGGAAGTGCACTGGTAGCCTAGCAGTGTTATACCTTCTGTTTAATACAGCTTTTAAGATACTTTGCACGCAATGCAGGGGGGGGAAAAAGAAAAAAAAAAAAAAGAAAAAAAAAAAAAGAAGGTAAAAGAAATAGCTTAATAATTCAAGATCTTCTTGCCAAGACATGGGCTAGAACTATGCAACGCAAAGTATGAAAGATACACAGAAAAGAGCTCCAACCTATGCCATCCTGTAACCATAACTAAGCATGTCTGTAGCAGAAGAGTTCCTACAGCTACTGTGCTTTTACACCATAAGAGGTCTCTAATGATTGTACACAGTTTATGAAGAACTACCTCCAGTCTGGCCCATCTAGAGCAAACTACAGCACACACACGATGAATCTTCATGTACCTTTGAACGTTTGATAGTATGTAGAAATGTGCTTATTTAATTACCTTCAATGCTTTCTACAGTGTTTCCTCAGGGCACAGGGTCAGTCCTTAGTGTTAGGATAAGTTTTTGGATATGCAGCAAATAAATGCCTGGAACTAAGCACTGGGGTATCAAAACAATTAAATAATAGTAACAGCTTCTGAAAGGATTTATAGAAGAATACAAAAGGAGAAAAAGCAGACCTGAGTTAAACTACAAAACAGTATAGTAGAGTAATTCTCAGACTGTCTCTATTAAAATACACATTAAAAGTACAATAATAAGAAGAAATGTATGTCAATGTTAAAAAATGTTCTTTTGAAGACCATGTCTTATATATGCATATTCCATTTCGCTATTCTGTTTCTTGTATCATTTGCTCCTGTGAATCTCAGAGAAACCCTTGAAATGCATTATGAAATGCTTAAATTATACTTGCTTGAACATTTTTCAATTACAAGCCATTCCAATTAATCAAAAAAACCCTAAGAATTCAGGTTAGACTTTTTTTTTCCTTAACCAAATCACTGGTATCACAGTAATTTCCATTGACTTGTCTCTAGCACTTATTAAAATGCATAATATAACAATTTAGCTTTCTATTAGCACTGCCATATCAGACCTTTGTCTGAGGGTCTGACTCATGAGTAATCAGCACATAATAATTACGAGAGTCAAGAAGACCCTGTTAAAGAGGTGCAAATGAGGAGAATCAGCCTATACAAGACTGATTATTTAAAAGAAGTCTCAATTATTTTTCTTTTCAACTTTCTGAAGCTCTAGGTAAAGCAGAAATCAGGAGACTAAATCTGGCTTCCATTGTAGCATAATAGACATGAAAAGTCTCTATGTGTTGAAGGAAAATAAAACATAGGAAATCAAAAACTGCCATAAATAAAAACAGAAATTATTGAAACTTACTCGAGTATATTTAGACATATAAGTAATCTGTGTAATTGAAAAACAGTGCTCCATTATTTTCAGTGAATGTATTTAAGTGAAAGAGTATGCTAATAATGAGTGACTCCAGAACACAGAATCAAGTACAGCAGCATGTAGAATCAGACATCATATAACATAAAACTCTATTTCCATAATGTCATCATAGTCAAGGAAGAAAAAACCTAAAGAAATCACAACTCTGTGAATTTTCCTACACAGATTTTGACATGAGTGGGAGAAATGTGTACTATGTCCTCCTTAGCTTTTGGTTTACAGAATAAGTCTTTTTCCAGGAAGACTGAAAGGCTTCCCTACATTTTTCAGTGTCTAAAAAATGAACTAAGAAGAACAGGCTTAATTTATTGATTAGCAGTTGAACCTGGAAACTTCCTGCTTTCTAATGGCTATTAGCTAATGAATGCCTAATTAACTGTAAAAATTCATCCCTACAGGAATGATTCAGATGAACATTGGCCTTGTGATGAAGCTAAATTGGCTAAAGACGAATTTAAACAATTTAATCCGGTTCACAAGAAGTTAGTCGAAATTAGAATGGGTGTTGTCCTCCATTCAACAACTGAATAGGAGATTTCTGTGGAGAATGCAACAGACTATGCTGTAACCTAATCAATCATAATTTGTTCCTTCTGACTAAAATAATGTGCCAAGTGGTTCTCTGATTAATCCATTTGTAGCTTCAACTATTTACCTCTTTTATTCACAGCAGTGCTCTGATGTTTTTTTCTGCCTTTGATCTAGCTTTTACTAAATACTTTAGAAAGACTCTTGCACAAAATTCCTGTAAGTGTTCAAGTGTATACTCTCTGATCCCAAGTTAAACATGCATCATCCTTATTGAAAAGAATCTTGTTGCTTTCATTCATATACATGGCGAAGTACACAATCACTATCACATTTTATTACCTTGAGATGTCACTAGAGTTTGTGCTGGGGAAAAAAAAAAAAAAAAAGTTAAACACATGCTTCCTTTTCTAAAGGGAGTTGGGGAAGAAAGTAGGAAGGGGAGGCAAAGATGGGTGAGTATAAACCTTTTACTGTTCATTGCTCTGCATCATTACACAACTGAATTAAAGGCATCCTATTTTTTCCAAAAGCAGTCAGAGAGGACTGGACAGATATTCCCAGACCACAACAAAATAGATAGGATTAGGTAACGTAATGCTAAGGACAGACAAGTGGCAGAAATCTGTATGGATTGAAAGCCTTTTGGAATTTTATATACAGCAGCACCTTGTGAAGATACTTAAGAGTGCTTAGAAGTAGAAAGATAACTATAAGTATCAATCTTTCCAAAAAAAACCCATGGACCTTTTGGAGCAAGTCCAGAGGAGGGCCACGAAGATGGTCAGAGGGCTGGAGCACCTTCCTTACAAGGACAGGCTGAGAGAGTTGGGGTTGTTCAGCCTGGAGAAGAGAAGGCTCCAGGGAGACCTTGTAGCAGCCTTCCAGTACCTAAAGGGGGCCTACAGGAGAGATGGGGAGGCATTCTTTTATCAGGGAGTAGAGTGATAGGATGAGGGGTTGCACCTAGATGATCTTTAGAGGTCCCTTCCAACACAAACCATTCTATGATTCTGTGATTCTATGTACTTTTTGTGGAGGCGATTTGTTCTATTGCTCAGATGCAGAATTTAAAACCTGATGTTGATAGAAAGATGTAGCTTTTAAAGACAGTTTTGTAGATATACTTACATCAAAGATAGATGAATTAAGTAATAAAAAAAAATTAAAATATTGACTTAATTTCACAACCTTTTAAAGAAAGCCTGTACATTAAAAATTTAAAGGCAACTTCTGAGGGTTTGAATAACTGATAGTTAAAAATGAAATCAGATATTTTCAGTGATTTTGGTCTTCTCTTCATTCTGTGAATGCTTCATTTAAGCAAGCAGGAA
>NW_010112593.1:0-30910 GCF_000699245.1 Pterocles gutturalis | reverse complement strand
AATAGTTATTATATAATTACAGCCCAGGAAAATATTTTAAAAGAATATAATATATTCATAGTAAGCAAACTCTGGGAACTCTATCTGAACAAAGGCAGACAAATGTATTTAATAGGCAGTTCCTGCCTGGAGAAAAGAAACATGAAGCACTGTGCTATGCAGTCAGAAGGTCAGAGGAAAAAAACAAAGTGATTTTTTTTGTTGGAACATTGAGACAAAGCGTTACATCACATTACTAAGAAAAACATCACCTTCATTAAACCACTCAAGGTTCTTAAACACAATGAGACAAACGTTATGTGCTTTAGAAAATGCTAGTAGGGTTCACAATGCTGAGGAAAGACAAAAAATAAGTCTGAATAAACAGCATTCTTTTATGCTCTGCACATACATCATGGAAGAAATGGGTCTTTTTTGCAGACAGATGGTTATACCAACTCACTTAAGTATTGGAGGACGGAAGGGACAGAAGCGCCTCAAGCCATTCAGAGAAGTATATGACACTGGCAACAATGAAACTGTTATGGGATCTTGGGAAGCCTCTATGGCTAAAGATCCATAGAGGAGTTCTGTTATGTTCCCTTCTGAACCAGGTGCCTGTTGCATGGCTTCTCTTAGCCTTTGTGGAATTGAACATTAGTGTTTAAACTGGTCCTATGCCCTTGATAGTGAAAATCAAGAGCTTCCACGAAACTACCATTGCTTAGATGGTCACGTTTCTCTGCATTTCTGAACTTTCTTTGTTGAAATGAGGATAAAATTTTGAAAGGTCCCAAGACAATTTCAGATATATGATAGCCACATGCATTATAAAATAGTTCATCATGTCTAGACCTAAAAATAAAATTATTGCCTTTAAGCCGAGCAATCTTTAACTCTTCCCTAAAAAAGTGAAAAATGCTTCTTTGTGTATGAAGCCTCCTTTACTCAATTATGTTACACAATTTTTAGTACAGCATTGTAAGTGAAAATCCATAACACTACTTGCTTAACTTCTTAAAACTGGAAATGATAAAATTTATCTCTAGACCAAAAACTGTCCATATCCCAGAAGCCCAGCAATAACACACAGAGAAGTAAGAGAATTCTGAAATATATAAAAAACTTTGGTGGAGGTGAACAAGATTTTTTTTTTCTTTCATGCATTAATTAATTTAATACAATAACATCATCTGTTAGTTTTAGGAGAGCTTTTAACATTTCAGTTTCATATCTGCTTTATGTGGACTGTGATATGGAGAGAATTTTTTTTTTTATATAAAATTGCAAGTTTATGCTCAAATCCATGTTCCAATCTTTCCTTCTCTGCTCTGTTGAACACAAAGTCTAAATGGACTGCCACCTTTGTTTTTAGAAATTACTGTAAGTCAATTCTTTACCTGTTGGTAAGTGACAGAATCCCTACCATATGACCTCCCATGCCAGAAAAGGATCAAAAATAGTTGAAAGGCATGTTCTGTCTAAGATACTTAAACTGAGAAACACCTGACTCCAAAATGCTACACAAGATGTAACTTTCAATACTTAAATTTTGTCTCAAAGTATTTTGTAGAACCTTACTTCAGCTGAAGGGTGTTTGCTTAACTTCATCCCTTAGTAATGTAACACTGTATGTCACAGCTTTGAATTATAGTACATTTATAAAAGTCAAACATCAGAAAATTACCCCTCCCTGTGTTCATAACACAAATTTAAAAGTGGAGCCAAATTTTATGGGCTTGAAAATGACGTGGCTATTAATTTAATACAATGATTTTGTAGAAATGCCAAACATAGCATGCAGTCTGCCTGACTGCAGCCCCACCAGTCCTCTCCACCACCAATCGAACAGGTTATCTCATGTTATTTTTGTACTACTAACATATTCCAGACTAGAAGGCACAAATATACAGTACACTGAACAGCATCAGAAGAAAAAAATGTGATGCCATGTCATAGAAACTCTCCTAGAACCATAACATCACAAGAAATGTTTTATTACTCTAGAAAAAGTTCCCAGTCAGCATATCAGGGATGTGCAGCACAACCCACTAAAATAAATTCAAACTTTTATAACCATGCATAGAGACACAAACAGAAAGATCCTCTCTGATGGTCAAAAGGAGAATTTCAGAAGTCAAATACTGACTTCCAACATTTGACATCTAAAACAACATTTTGCTTTTAAAGCAGTGAGTTGGACTCAGCCCATAGCTCCACTGATTTCAATCTATATCTGCTGTCTTGCAAACACTGGAGGAAATCTAGACCCTCCCTAAAGCACTTTTGGAGTCTTCTGGATGGGATGTTCCACCTTCTAATACCTTCTTCAGGACTCTGCTGGGTATCTGTAGGATATCATGCTCAAGGACAGACCATTGAGACAGTGGTCAGATTCTGTGGAGTCTTCTTTGTTAGTTTTGCTTTCCTTCTGAGGTTGACATCGAAAGGGATTAGAAGCTAATCAGAGGTGATTAAATTGATCCATATATAACTAAACTCAGAGTCTTGAAGAAGGGTTAAATTGCTTCCACTGAAAAAAAGAGATAAAGCTCTGGCCAAGCGGTAGGAGAAGCGTCAATTTAAAAAAAAAAAAAAAAAAAAAAAAAAAAAAAAAAAAAAAAAAGAAGACAAATCAAAATGTAAAAGCAAACTCTGAATTCATTTTGTTTTGTGTAACATTCTGTTTTCTTCAGTTCCCAAGACAGTTATAGAGCTGTGACTGGAAAGATGCTTTAAAACAAAATACAAATGTGATAAACAAAACAGTCCTAAAGCAGAGTGGTTCACATTTAAAGCTGAGACTTCGAACTGGTTTAGAAGTCTTGACTTACTGACTTTCTCTCAGTCTCGGCTGACTGCAGCTAGCATGGGATTATGCAGAGGTGAAGCACTCTGAGATTAAGGGAGAGATTATTATTTTAAACAAAATCTTGGTGAGCGACTTTAAACCTGGCTTGTACTGAATTGCAAGTCCCACACAGAGCATCAGTGCCATGAGTCTGCTTCATGTATGAGAAGAATCTATGGAATGAATCAGCTGCCACTTTAGAGAGAGACACACAAAGGTGCAGCATCAGTTCTAACAGATCTCCAAATACAATAATTTGAAATCTTCCAGTCAGTTGTGTATGACAGCCAAGCCATCCTTATTTAAAGCCAGCTATGTTAGTTCATTTCAGATGTTGGAAGACTTGAGAAACGTTATTTATCCTGAACAAGTAAAAAATGTAACTTACATATTGACTTTAGTACAGTTAAACATGGTAAATATATTCCCACACAAAATATTTTTTAAGGAAAATGTTAACATACCAAATTAGGTAATGTGTATTAAAAAAAAAAAAAAATTTTAAAAAAAGCAGAGAACATCTTTAGTCTGCCTATATAATTTTTTAGATTTTAATTAAATCCATGTTAATATTCTTTACTTTTTCAAATATACGCTTTCCTCCTTTCTGGATACTCACTTTTTTTCTATCCAACAATAGCTCTGTCCAATAATCCAACTCTTTTGGCAAATTTCCCTCTTGACTTTTGAGTTGTTACTGAGCTGCTCAACTTGACTATCTCTGTGAATATAAAGTACTTCCTCTAGTCACTTTTCAAGATTGCTACTCTTGACAATTGAATTCCTCAAAAATATTTAGAATAGGTTCACAATAGATGAAAATATTTTCGGTTTCAAGAAACTCAGTCGATTTCCAGTGAATTGTATGCCACGTCATTCTTTTACTTCAGAAGAGGAAACAACGTGGCAAATTGCTCATTAATTATAGCCCTTAGGGATGATCCATATGTTTTAAAATAGCCTGAACTTTTATATACTTTCTCTTAATAACTGATTCTAGCATTGTATTGACTTTACTAAGTACAGCAAGTACAACAGTTGAACTGCATTATTTCATGAGATGCCCCAGAGGCATGAAAATTTGGACACATATCTGAGTCACAGCTTCTGTGTCATTCTTGCTCTGGGCAAGGAGCAATGTAATTTGCTGCTGGCCTAATTTTACTAGCACAAAGTTTCCAGTTTCTCCTCTACCACCTCTTCCTATCTATGTAGCTTCAATGCTCTGGCCAGTAAATGCTCCCTGATCCAAGTTTTCAAACAACTGAACAAAGAATGAGGGCAAATGTTGCATTGCATTAGTCTAGAGAAAGTGTCGTGTTCAGTAACAGTTGAGCCCTTCAATTTTCATCTTTTTCCAGTAGGAGCTGCATTGTGTTTTGACATTTATAAGTGCATATCAAAAAATTACGAAGAATAAAGTGTTGATGTTAAATTAGTTTTGCCTGCAGTTCAAATAGATTATGGATTTATGTTCAAATTCTGCACTTTTTATGTGTTTACTTAATGTTTTAAAGACAAGGTGTATAAAAATAATGTTCAAAAATATTTACTCTTGCTATATGAGAAATGCAGATGACTATATCATAAATTGTATAATATTCAAGGTAAGAAAGCTTTTGAATGTTGAAGAATGGGAGAATTCTGCTTCTTAAGGACAGGAAAGTCTTCCTTACAGTAATAACATTCTCTTAAGGAATTGTAAACTTGACCATGGTTACTTTTGAATTATAAAGTCCAATAGAAATGGAATAATTCCATGGCAGTCCAGCTTAATTATTGTCTCCATTGAATTTGGGATAACTCCATAACAATTTATTTTATTTTTCAGTACATCCCTGAGTTATATACACCTTCCTCCAGGTGATATGTTTCCCCACATGACCAGACAGTGACAAAGATTACTTTCTTCAAAAAGCATCCACTCATCTATTAAAAGATACTGTGCTTCCTAAGAAACCTTTCATTGCCTATATTCTTTCAAAAAGTGCTACAACAGTATTACTACAAGTTACTAAAATTTACATTATTTTTTTACATATTTAATTAAGAGCTATAATGGATTTCTCAAAACAATAACTGGTATTGTTGTCCTGTTAAAAATTATGAACAGAAGATTCACTGAAACAATAGTAACCAGTGCAGTTAATACAGCTGTAGGCTCTTATTATACCTGGACAGTTTATTGACATTACTGCTAGACTGCTATGATGATAAGTGTGGGACCATTCAAATTACTAAAATTGTGTGATTTAGCATTTTTTGCGTATTTCCTAATTAAAAGGAGTAACATGAGTTAAGATTGCTATCCCCTACAAAAAAAATTGTTTTGATTTTGTAGTTATTTGGGTTAAGTTTTTTCAAAGACAAGGTATAGCACCCTCTTTCAGAAAGTCATATAAGATAGCTAATGAAAACCTAAGCTTGTTACTCAGTAATTAGTGTAATTAATTGATTCAATGAGGTATTCTAGTATGCTAGATATGTATCAACTTAAAAACAGCCTTTAACAGAAGCAATTGCCTTAAGGAAAAGAAAGAAAAAAGCTTAGATCAAAGAAAAGCATAAATATGGAAACAAATTCTGCAGAAAGTTGAACAAATCGCATATTAAAATCTCTCTTTTGGTGTCATCATAGACACCATCTCTTTTAAGGAAAAAGTTAATTTACTTATTTTTATTTATATTAATGTTTTTTTGGTATTTTACTACAGATGAGTTTTATCAATCAAGTCTGTTATCAACTAACTAATTTCATGTTTTCTTGGTTTTTATAGTTTGGTTTTTTTTTTATTTTGGGGGTCTACATCAGATACAGTTTTTAACTCATGCATTAGCTCATTCTGAACAATGAGAGAATATTCTGTAATAGGAGAGCCCTAGGAGAAGGCAAGAGTCCAAAAGTAACTGAGTCAATTGCCCAGAGACTTTGTGCAAGCTCTATCCCTGAAGGTTTTAAAAGTGGATAAAGCCCTGAGCAACCTGGCCTGATTTCAGAGCTGACCCTGCCTTAAACTTGAGTCTTCCAAAGGTCTCTTTCAACCTGAATTATCCTAAAAAAATCCCTGAAAAATCGAAAGTACTATTTGACTCAGCAATCTTCAGCTCATGACTAAATCTTTGTACCAACGAAACCAACTAAATTCGAAAAAAACCTTCTACTGTGGTCAAAAAGCACTTCAACATTATTCTACTAACAACTCTAGCATAGGAAATCCACACCAGTTACATATCTCACATTTAGCTGCATTTCCTCACAAGGCTATCTTTAAATCATGACATAAACCATATCCTCATGACAAAAATACAAAGATGCATTGTGCAGAACAGTAATAAAACAAATCACCTCTTCCTTCCCTATATGATAAATTACTCTTCTATAAGCAACTCTCGCTGATGTTTCCAAAATTCCATGTACCCTCTTTAAAAACAATATATTTGGGAATATTTCTATATAGTTACCATCACTACATTATCTTCTTTCTTAAAAGTTTCTCAGAGTATTCCAAAAGTTTAGTTACGCATCAGGTTGGTTTTGTCTTTAACATTGTGCCTCATATTGAGAAGATATATAAAAAGAATAGAAAGAAGTGTGCTCAGCAGGTTGAGGGAGGTGATTCTGCCGCTCTACTCTGCGCTCGTGAGACCCCACCTGGAGCACTGCATCCAGCTCTGGAGTACTGCATAAAGCTCTGGAGCACAGGAAAGACATGGACCTGCTGGAGCAAGTCCAGAGGAGGGCCACAGAAATGATCAGAGGGCTGGAGCACCTCCCATACAAGGACAGGCCAAGGGAGCTGGGATTGTTCAGCCTGGAGAAGAGAAGGCTTTGGGAAGACCTTATTGTGACCCTTCAGTATACAAGGAGAGCTCATAAGGCTGTAGAGAGACTTTTTACCAGGCCCTGCAGCAACAGGATAGGGGGCAATGGTTTTAAGCTGAAAGAGAGTAGATTTAGATTGGACATAAAGAAGAATCTTTTCACTGTGGGGTGCTGAGGCACTGGAACAGGTTGCCCAGGGAAGCTGTGGATGCCCCATCCCTGGAGGTGTTCGAGGCCAGGCCGGATGAGGCTTTGAGCAACCTGGTCTAGTGGGAGGTGCCCCCGCCCATGGCAAGAGGGTTGGACTTTGAAGATCTTTGAAGGTGTCTTCCAACCCAAACCATTCTATAATTCTATGATTCAAATTAAAACTAATATTTTGATTTCAATTAAAGTGCTGTGCATATGCATAAAATATGTAAGCAATAGCATATACAGATATTAACTCCTTTTAGTCTGAAATACTAAAAGCTGTGCAGTTTTCCACCAACAAACAACCTCAGATTTTTGTGTTCCATTTTTCTTATCTAAAAATAGGTATAATCATAGTTGAAGTCTTTCAAAATTTTGAAAGATGTTTTCACCTTCGTTAGGTTGAAAATTGGAATGCACTGAATAGTGAACAATGTGTATATGTAAAATGCCTAGCAAGTATTAGAAAAAAAATCCTCAGGGTAATAATGTGGACCTCTTCCTCAGGTTAAGTAACCAACTATATACAATCTTACCAAAGTTAAGTTGTACTTCAAAAATTATCTGCTCTTAAGAAAGAGACCAAACTTATTGCAGTAAAAAAAGACCTAAAATAAAAAGGTATATTATAATTAAATTAGTCTGCATCTGTTAAAATAAGAAGCTAAATAACCAAAGATGTGTGAAAAAAATGGTAATAGATTATGTACTCTTTTGTCTGTAAAAAACATTAAAAGGTTAGCAATAACTGAAAAAATACTTATCTTTGTGAACTCTCTTTATCAGAATATTTGCTGTTCATATATCTTTTCATCCTAAATCTTGTTGTGTGAATTTTTGTTACTCATGACTTGAGTATGAACAATTTATCAATAGGTCTGACTGTTTTCCTATGTATTTTGAAGGGAAGATGCATCTTAAAGTGGAACTAGCCATCACAAGTACAAAATGTACAAAATAAAAACCATAATATTACACAGGAACTTGTCATGCCACTATTTGAGTAAAGTTATAAAATTACAGACTTCATATTTAACAGTAGCTAAAATTAAATTATTTGTGGTAGATTAAATATCTCCTCCATTTTCACCTCATTCAAATGGAAATTTTTTTTACCAATTCCTGATTTGTTTATTTTTCATATGCACATGCAACTTTAATCATTCATATTTAGATTAGGTTATTATGCCCCTGTAAGTCTGACAGTGATTTTCAGGTATTATAACTTCCCCCCAAAATGAACACAATATACAGCACTGTATTACTTACACCAAAGCTAACTATAATAAAAAGGAAATCCAAAAACAATCCACAAACACACAAGACAGGCCAGAAACAAAGAAATAGGTTTTCAAGAAGGGGGGGGAAAAACAAGAAGTTCACCTTTACTTTGACTGAAGTAAATGTAAACAGGAATTACATGTGACTTATCACTGAGAATTCATCACAGCAGCGAAGGACTGTGAACAAAACATACAAAACACATTATTCTTCTCTCTAGAGTGTGATGGAACTTGATGCCTGACCTTTCCCGTAAGAGAGAGACAAGATTTAAAGCCTTCATACTAAATTTGGCCTAGAAATTAAGATCAGGAAAACGAGAGAATATAAAGAGAAATCAACCTAATAAACATAAATTAAATTCAGTTATTTTTAATAACTGCAGGTAGAAAAAGAAAGGAACTGTGAAGTCTTCAGACTGTAACAAAGTTGCTTTGATGTAAGTAAACAATTAGTGAATCAGATACTTTTAAAATTACATGGCACAGCGTGTCACTGCAATTCACGTCCAAGAGTCCCTATATATTAATAACAGTTGCAACTGACTCTAACAGAAAAACAGATTCCTATGATTTTCCGTTTAAATAAAACTGAAGTTCTGCTTGACAGAATTCAGAACTTGGACATAAAATCCTCAACAGCAATTTTTTTTGAGGAGGACGGTTGTTGCACTATCTACAGCTACGTAGGAAATGATGTGTGGGACACAGAGGCCTCTTTCTCTCTGTTGATCACAATTGTCAATACCTTGAAGTTGATGAATACATCTTGGCACAGAAAACCAGCTGTTAAGCCCCTTCTTGAATTTACCAGCCCAGGAACACCTAACAATTTTCTGTTCAGTGATGGGCAACTACCATACCTTGTTACATCTTTCCCCTTGTGTATCTATACTGAAGGAAGGAAACATGAAAAAGTTTTAAATAGCATGGAATGTGTATTTCTTCCTCATCTAGCTTTTAATAAAAGCCTGAATCATAGAGAACAACTACAACCAACCAACCAACCAAACTAAAAATCAAGCCTCTTCTCTGTCCAAGTTATTAATTCTGGAGATTTAGCACAGGACTTCAGTATTTTCTTTGGATCTCATGGAAAATTTAAATGTTTCAAACACACAGTATATTGATAGTGAGAAAGCAACTCTGCTGAATGGTCTTGTTGAAGCGCAGTTTGAAATGGATGACTGATCGTCCCCGTTGAGAACAATAGCATTTGTAAGTATGAGCTGCCATGAATCCTAAGTGCAGCACATACTCAGCAGCATTTTAACGTAACTGTCTTCAACACCAAACACATACAAAACATGCTGGCTTTGTACATGTATGAGAATAGCATGACTTACTTTGAAATGTAGGTTTATTACACACACATTACTTAACAGTGACAAAGTGAAACAAAATCATGAATGAATAAAGCAGTCCACCTAGACAAATATGAATAAAATTTCAGTTCTTTTAAGTTTGCCCTTTTAAGTTTAGAGATAGCATGACACTACTCAGGTGATAGCTAGGACAGTTGCTTTTTAGTGGAATCTTATTGTGAAGGAGAGCTAACAGCTTCTCTATGCACGACAGAAGTGTAATCACACTGGAATTCAATCACTGCATTACCTCCCAAAAATTATCCCCTGCTTTTTACAGCAGATTAAGTATTTTTGGGGGGGAGGTGGGGAAAGGCAATGACCTCTTGTATTTTGATGTACTGTTGTTGTAGATAAATTTTTAGGTTGTTAAATGACACCCTGTCCAAACTACTTTTTGTTAAATCATCTCATTATTTTTATGCCATTTCACAGACCTCTGTGAATAATTTAACCAGGAATTGCAAAAAAAAAAAAAAATAGTAAGAGATAATAGTAACAGATAATACTAACAGTTGGTGGCTATTTCAAGGGAATCAATAAAATTTATTAATAGACTGAACTATGTTTGTCATGGATTTGTTTTCTTTGAAAATTTGAGAAAAAGAAATAATAGGTGTTTTCCTTATCTCAAATCTTATATATCAATTATTTTCAAATTGTTTTTACAGAATATATTTCAAATGTATATAGAAAAAATATTGCAATTAAAAAATATAAGCCACCTCTCTTTCCTAATAACCAGAAGCAATTTTTTTTCCTCCTCTCCTTGACATGACAGCTACTTTTGCCAATAAAAATGAATTTTCTGAGAAACATGGTTTGCCATTTGTTCACAGACTTTCTGTCTCTTTTAAGCTTCCTAATTCATCCATTAGTAGTCCCATTTTGCTAAAACTTCACAGCAAGGAGTATACTGTAAAATGAATGCATGCGTATTTGTAAGCTTACACCAGCTTGCAATTCTGTTGAATAATTGTTTCAAAAAATGTTTGTTACCCAACTAGAATGTTCTGTTATTGACCTATATTCAATTTCCTAGAAAAATACAAAGCCTAAAATTTGATTTTGTCTCTCAAATTACAAAAATATAAATTTCATTTAAAACACTGCCAGTGGTAAAAATAAACCTTGGATATGAACAAGTGATTTTTTTGCAGAGTGCTTAAAGTGGCCTGACACAGTCAGCAGAATGAAAGCAGGACATTCATTGGCCTCCAGGAGATGTCTTCTGAAAACACGAGGTATGGATTAGCCACTCCTGGAAAAGGCAGCTGGACTCCTTGTCCCCACCTATTTAATTAGAAAGGGCTCAGAGTTTGACAGTGATGCTCCATGTTTTCCTTCCTTCTTTGCTGTGCTGCACCCAGGCAATCACTTCTACAACAGCTTAACAGCATCTCTATAGGCTCCATGGTCCCTAGGAAGGAATTGAGCTTCCCCTCATAGCACAGATATCTATGCATACATATATAGAGATTTTGCATTGTTCCTTGCCTGTCTCTCTGTTTTGCCTTCAGGATTCATGCTGGGTTATATGGTCAATGACATTCAGCAGAAAATTTGGTGTTTCAGACAAGCCAAACTTTTGCTTTTTAAAAAATTAGTATTGATGACAGCTTTACTTCAGGCTGTGCTCTTCTTATCCAGACAACCCATGTGTGGTTTTCTTGAAAGTTGTTGACTTTATGGCCTGCTTTTTAACTTTGTTATCCCAAGTCACTGTCTTTGTTCTACCTACTATGACAAACCTAATTAGAAAAAGATCATAGTGAATTATATAAAAGTGCACGAAGGTAACATGCCTAGTATTAGACAATTAATTTTCCCATAAGAAAATACTATGTTTCTTGTATTTTCAAAGATATTAATTATGAGTAAAAGTGAGGTGGCGAGGGAATGGTAAAACACACATTATGTACACTCATTTTTCCATGTAACTTACCACATCGCTCATTTATTGGCTTATGTTTCAATACAGTTTGAACACATTTGTAATTTCTAAGAAATAAATAATCTTATTGTGAAAGAAACTGAACATCCTGAACAGGTACAAACTAATTTTAACTAACGCTGCTTGCAGGTAGGTCAAATTTTAGAACGTGACAAGACAATAGCTCCAGATGATTGGTATGTTGCAACTCCACAGTAGAGCAATTCAGAACTACCATCCTAAACATGCCACGACTTCCACTGGGAGATAAGGCAATCCACAATGAGAGAAATGCTTTGAAAAATTCTAGTCTGGAAAAATCAAGGGCCAGGGACTACAGCATGTACTTATAGCCTCTAAAAGGCTTGCTTAAATTCCTTTTAAAAAAAAGTTTAAAGAACAATCCTGAAGTCACTTAATTCAACTGCACACAGTCCTGAGCAACCTGCTGTAGCTGACATTGCTTGAACCGGGGGGGGTTGCAGTAGATGATCTTAACAGGTCCCTTCCAACCTAAACGACTCAGTAATTAAAACTGGAATTATCAATTGGAACTACTATAATTGGAATGAAAATTCATTTAAATGAGAATAAAAATGTCTCCTTTTTGACAAGGATGATAAAGAGTCATTTGTGGAAGTGGGCTACTCCAAACGAATTTGCAGATTGCTTCAACACAACTGTCTGCTTTGCACCCGACAGTTTCCTGAAATAAGCATTCAGAGAAAGGTGATAAAATTACTGGACCACTCAACTAACATAGCTACATTGTAATTTACCCTTATAGGAGTCCGATAATTCTCCTTATAATTGCAAAAAATTGTTCTGACAAACATAAAAAGATAAATCTTGAAGTAATGATGAACAATGTGCAGTTTGCATTTCAAATAAAGACCATAAGAGCAAAAACAATTCTGAGCAAGAATGGCTGAAGAACTGAGTGCTGCAACCTAAAGGACAGTCTTCTCTTTTCATGCTAAATTGCTTCTCGTATATCTGTGTATGCAGCACTGATAGCACTTTCTCCCTCCGTCTTTCAGAAAGAACAAGTCAGTAAGTATTTTAATCTAGGACAGATTTCATAAATTTTAATTCACTTTAAGTGTAGCAACAAAACATAATCTAATGGGTAAAACTCTTATTTCTATATTTTAATAATATTTCACAGATGGGTACACTTACAAAAAAAGACAAATATATCAGACAGTCATCACCTGTCCTTGAGGTTTTTTGTCTCCTTATTCTCCACAGTCATTACTCTACATAAAATTGACAGCATGATATTCAAATAAATAAATCTTCTGCAACAGCTATTTCTGATCAAAGGTCACTTGTTCTTTCACATCTTCTAGGCCATTTGCCAACAGATGCCAATCAGTAAAACAACTGCAAACCATTCTCCAGGGAAAATAAGGACTGTTGGATCAGAGAGTTGTTCTAAACAGCTACTAAAACTCAATGACCGAACTATGTAGGAATATCTATGACTTTCCTCTTGGCTTTAAATTTTGTTTCATCTCCTTTACTATTACTAGTCATTTCTTAATACATATTGCACACTATAAAACACTGACCCTTTGCAACTGCACAGATAGTCTTTTCACATACTGTGGTATTATTCACCACCTCCCAGGACTCTGAAAAGTATCAGTATGGATCCTAGCAACAACAAAAGGTCATATAACTATTTTTAAAATGCCAGCCATCTTGTTCATAAATGCTCACAGGACAAGTAACAGTTACTGCTTTCATAGTGTCTCCAAAATCTGTAATGTGTCACAAAGCATTTATGCTTGTGATGCAATCATTCCTTATTGCCCAAATCCTCTCGTGGCACAGAACTGCATGTCTTTCTTTATAATATAGCTCCCACCCCCCGCCCCCAGTAAACAATACACATCATTGCTGTTCATCTGACATATTGAGCAGTGTCCTTAGATTAAAAAAAGAGTAGAGCCATTTGAGCTGAACCACCCCTGTGGCCAAACATCTGTTTAAGCCCGCTAACAGAACTAGTGTTCCTTCCAACAAGATTATTCTTCAGGGTTTTTCAAATGGGAACTATACATTGAAAATTACTCCATAGCAATGCAATACATATAACATTCTGTAGCTAAGGAAACATGCAATATTGTAAAGGATTATTCTTTCAAAGAAAAATACATGCTTCTCATATATAGCTGGCATAAAACAAAAAAACAAGTTCAAAACCATACCCTAAAGGAACCCTCTAATTTCCTGAATATGCAAAATATTACAGAATCACAGAATCACAGAATCACAGAATGTTAGAGATTGGAAGGGACCTCGAAAGATCACCTAGCCCAATCCCCCTGCCGGAGCAGGAACACCTAGATCAGATCACACAGGAAAGCATCCAGGTGGGCTTTGAATGTCTCTAGAGAAGGAGGCTAAATAAGCTAATTGTGAACTCCTACTTAACAACATGCTTTAACTTTTGGTCAGCCCTGAACTGGTCAGGCAGTTGGACTAGTTGATTGTTGTAGATCCCTTCCAACTGAAATAGTCTTCTCTTCTCTTCTCTTCTCTTCTCTTCTCTTCTCTTCTCTTCTCTTCTCTTCTCTTCTCTTCTTTCTTCCAGTATCCCTTGATTTACAAAAAAGCAAGTCATGCCTCTTCTACTAACAATAATCAGGAGGGTTTTTTCCTTCATAAATTAAGAAAGAAGGTGAGGATCATATCGAAACTGGCATAAATGGCTTCGCCAGAGGTGGCTGCAGGATGGGGATATGGGTATTTCTGCTGTCTAAATAAGGTGCTCAAGGACACTAATTGCTCTTTTAACATCTTGGTGCCATTTAGAAATAGCAAGCCTATTTTTTTTTAGTAAAAGTTTTTTTATTGAACTTTTCTGTGGGCTATAGAAATTCCAGGAGGCCTCATGGTTCTGTCAGATAGCCAGCAGAAGTTCAGGACAGAGATTGAAAGCATTAAAGCAGGCAGAGCATTTACACAGTCCTCACATCTCTAGATCATCTCGACCTCCCTCCCAGCACGCCTAAGCAATCATTCATCTCAGTTGACCCTGTTATATATTCAACAGTATTGTTGTTGAAGATTTCCTACATTTAAAAAAAAAATGTGCAGGTAAGAAAGCAAATAACACCCTCTCCCACTGACACACGCTATACAAAGTGTATACCTTCTAAAATAATTTGGCAAAAACCAAGAAAGTGTGAACATACACCCAGTTTATTCATTCTCCAACTATGAAGAGAAGGTTTTAACATTAAAAATAAAACTTACTGATTTCTAGTATACATTAAAATGAGGAGGAACAACCACCTTTAAATCAGAACAAAAAAGGTACAAAAAGTAAACTAGAACATCTTTTATTCTTAGGATAAGAAGAGAAGAATATAGAAGTGTTAAAATCAATATGGAATGAATTAATAGATCAGGACATAAGAAAGTTGCCTGAAAATGAACAACAGGGATTTCTGTTTATCTCCATTTTGGTTTTATCTGTAAAGGTTTCCTTTCATCTTTCTCTCTCTTCTCCCTCAAAAAGAAAAATGTTTCACAGAGTTTTCCCATTAAGTCCCACAGCTACAACCACAAACAAGGCTGCATATTTATATGCCAATTCAAAATGAGGTTTTTTAAATAATCCTCATAGGAAATAAGGTTCACTTCTTAATCAGGTCAAGATACAAAAATATTACTGTCCCCTCTATGCAATAAGAAAGGTATATACATCTTTGCTCAGGACTGACTTTCACTATACTTTTGCTTCTTTTCACCAAACAGAGAACCAGAAAAAAGTTTTAATAGTAATAATAGTAGTCTTAATTGTTCAGACTTAAAAAATCCTTGCTCATAGAAGTTAATTTTGTACATCAGATAGACATAGACAGACTCTGAATATTATTTCAGGTTCACCCAACAAGCCACAAGCCTCATCAATTAATAATGGAAAATTAATATTCTGTAACAGTGAAAACAACAGCTAGGGACTATTAACATCAATTGACACAAACTCCTATAGCTTATAAGAAGCATATCCTTTAATTGCTGTAAATGCTTTGCTCCAACTTCAGTGTACTTGGAGTACTGTATATGCAAGTGTTCTGTCTATAAATTTTATCAGAAGAACAGACATATGTCTATTCATTTATTTTTTAACTACCTGATTACTATTCAGTGCATATCATATCCAATATGACATTCATCAGCTAATTACCTTTTGACAAGAATCCAAAAAGAAAATACTTAGGCCATCAAAACAGAGGCAAAATGTGAAACAGAATGGCATCAATGAAGGCAAGACACTAAAGAGAATAGGATGATTTATGTAATTTGACACACTTAGGACACAAAACCTCACCCAGAAGGGTTATAAAAATAAATAAATAAAAACTACAAATACTCAAATACTGGGTACCAGATCTCTGATAAAGACTCAGCACTTAACTGTGTGCGCTTTCTCAAGGCATTTTTGCCATGTAAACTGGATTCTAGATAGATATATCAAAGTATTTTATGTAAAATAGAGACATTTAAATTATTAGGTACAAATGAACAAACTAAATTCAAAAATTCTTCCTACCTTAAAAGACTTCTCAAACTGTCTTGACTTCTGTGAATATATTCCTCACATAGAGCACATGTGAAGAATTTTCATTCCATGGAGTTTTTTTCTTTTTCTTTTTTTTTATAAGTTGCTGAGTTATTTTTATGACATTTGTCATGAGGTGTAAAGTCTTGGCTTTGTTGATGTTAGGTCTACACTGCACAGAACATGTGTTCCACTTCCAGTTAAAGGAAACATTTTTGAAAAAGAAAAACTGCCTTGTTTGCGCAAAGATATTCCTTATACATCTGATATTATTCTCTAAAACATTCTCACATGAGAAATAATTCATAAAAATTCACAGAGGGGCACAATTTAGAAAAATGTTTGCTTATAGTTCTTAAAGAGTATGGAATTTGTCAAACAGAATAACTACTTGAGATTTTTAGTATATATTTCCAGTCTGTTCCTCAGAATTCCACTAGGTTTAGAACCCTCAAAAAAATCTTGATTTATTACCTAGTGAAAATTCATATCTTGCTTCAATAAAACAAAGTAAAATTCAGAAATACCGACGTCGCACTGTCAAAGCTCTTCACTTCCGTTTTCCATTATGTTGATCTTCCATACCAGTTGATCTTCCATACAACTAGAACCACCCATATTCATTCATAATAGCTAATGCACAGTAACACTAAACATTAAAAAGAGATGTAATCTTCTGCTACATGACAAAATACACCTATAGACTTTAATGTCTTAATAATGATGTGAAGAATCTCATGTATCTCCTAATAACCCATTATTGGAATGCTTGTCCTTCCAGTTAAATTATTCCATCATAGAATAAACTTGACCTAGAAAAGATGATTTCCATTCACAATAACAGAACTGAATACAGAATATTAATTAACTCATAATGCATAACAACCTGTAGAAAAACTGAGAACTACACACAGTAATAACAACTCTCACCATTTTTGATACAAGACAACACCAGATTGCTACTAGACAATGTGAGTGTATAAAACGCCACTACACTAATACTGTCTAATTATACTGATCAAGTCATAATTCTTTAAGTAATAAAATATTTTTACATACTTTTTTCCCCATTCTACCTCTTAACAGATTTGAATTTAATTAAAAAAAATATTTCCTTTGTTTATTCTGTATCCTTGGAAAAAAAACACCAGATGGCAATGCAGTGTTCAAGTATTTTATTTAATATACATGTTATAGGGAAAAAAAAAAAAAAAAACTGTACAGATCAGCATGAGGATCTCTTTCCTGAACTACTTCTTCTTTGATGAATATTAAATAATTCATAAGCAAAAACTCTATTCACCACAAGTAAGTGATCAAATACCACTGAACCTGAAAAGAATAGACTTTAAGAAACCTAGGTTTCTAAAGATGTAAAACCACATGTCTAAAAAAAAAAAAAATCTACAACTGCGTTCAAGCCATGAAACAGGATAATTTCAGGAAAAACCAGTGAAAGAAAAACATTTTGAAATGCATTACCATAAAGTTTTCAAAATGTTATCAAGGACTGCACCAAGCAACAGTCAGTCATTGGACTGTACAAAAAGTAAATCTTTGTACTTTTAGGCATATTGTACATTTAGACAAAGTTCAGCATAATGCTAAAAATACAGGCAGTATGTCCTATGTTTCTGAGGTTTAAGCCAACTCTAGTAAAACCACGTCCTGAACAAATCAAAATATGTAGGCTTTAAGTATTTATTCTTCCTTTTGATGAAGCAGAATATGGTGATCAGATGGATTGTGTCATGAAGAGAGATATTGAGATATTTTAAAAATACCACAAGTAGTGCAAGAGTCAGCTTCCCATTTAGCAAATCTCATCTGATATCCATTATGTGCCAAATGAAAGTTCATCTTTGCAGTTACTGTTGCAGGTTCTGAAGCTCTACAGAAGTTCATGGGGACTTCACTTAATACCTAAACTACCTAGTGAACAAACATTACATCTGCTCTGAAGTCAGTGGTTGGAAGGGCAAAGCTAAAGCAAAGGATCTTTCCTCTCTTGCTTGAAAAGGCATTGTCACTTGTAGGTGTTGTGCATTCAACTATAATTGACGGGAAAAGTTTACGTGTGCTTAAGTCTAATTTAGTTTTTGCATATGTGGATATAGGATGAAGTTTCTTGTATCATTTTTATTTATTAATAGAATTGTTACTGGAACTGCTCATCCAGCCACTCTTATGTAACCGATACAGTTATTACATGCTCTAAATGTGAAATTAATCCATTCTATGTTAAAGAGTAATTTGAAACTGCTCACTGTATCACAGAAATTATTTAAAATATTATCTGGAAAAAAAGATGTAACTTCTTTCAAATAGAAACAGAATCATACATGCAAGATAAAGTACTAAACAGGTACGTCACACAGCTGTGAGCAAGCTAATTTAAAGCATGTTGTTCTGACAATGTAATAAATATTTGAATAATACTTTGCCTTTTATACCCTATATTATTATATTTAACTGATGAATAGCACACAGTGGTAGAAACATTCAAGGACTGCCTTTAAGTAATGTCATTTAAGTGCTTTGCTTATGACAGCTCTCGTGATCAGAGATTTCATCCAATGTGGCACAACCTAAGCTTTCTCTTGCAATGTTTTTCTAACCTGCTTTTCAATCAACACAAAGACAAAAATACTGTATTGATACTAATTATTTACATACATAGCTAATTAGTTGATATAACTTCAGTCCTGAAAGCCAACAGATGGTCAGAATTGTTATCCATTTTTAGAAATAAAACCAGAATTTGAGCCTACAAAATATTCCACATTTTTGGCATACTGTGAATCCTCACCGACTTTCTGAAGGTAGGTTTTCACGTTTTTGACAGATCAGAGAAGTGGTTGGAAATGTATATCTACCAGATGGAGAAACTCATATTTGTTAATCACTATCTTTTTAGCACAGCTGATAAAAAACTTATAAAGAAGAGAGATGAAGTACCCTAGCAGGAAAAATCCAACTGACAGTATAGAAAAGACATATTTCCAAGGATAGACCTCTTTTTAACGTTAAAATACTTAAGTTACATATATAAAGAGCACCAGATTTGTGCTTTCATGTTTGGTAGTTAGAAATAAGCTCAACAAAAGTGAATTATACAGAGTAAATCACAATTAGGAGAACTATTCAGCATATTAATAACAACTTCATTACTTTTAATACATTCCTTTAATTCGTAACAGAGAAGAAAGTACATAAAAGCGTCACATCTCTAAAAGGTGGATACTACTACTCTATAACATCATCTCATAAGTATAAAAATGTGCCAACATCTTTATGTTGCTATTCATTTTACTTTAATGCTGATGTTTCAAGGACAAAATGAACCCACAAGCAGAACTGACTAAAGAGACATAAACCATGTCCTCACTATCCTCTGCCATAAAACTGAAGTTCTATTTCCCAAGTTGACTTTTTTTTCCTACTTCCAACTATAAGTTTCATTAGTTTTAGGAAACCCTCTCTATTTTCACAGTACAGATAAGTGAAACTTATTTTGCTAAAACTTCTGTTAAGGTAAATAAGGTTTTCTTTGAAGAAACACTTCAGCATTGCAAAATAGGCCCCCAGAGCACCAAAGGGAGGAAACAAACAAACAAAACAAAGCAAAACAAACCCCAACAACAACCAATGCCAAAACCAAATCAAGCAGCATCACACATGCCATTACACTCCACCTAATTCTGTGGAAGTTCTTCAAGTCTAAAGTCACTAAACAACATAACCAAAGGCAGCAGGATCAGAGATTTCAGTAAATCAGAGATTTATTTTTTTTTTTTTTCAGATACAGTGTGACAAACAGCCCTCTTGGCAATACAGCTAATTGAAACTATATACAGGATAAGTGGATCTCATGTGAGAACATCAAGAACCCCATGTTACAGTATGGTATGATCCAAAGATTTGCATTGCAGCTTTTCCTTTTTATTACAGCATCAAGATGAGAACATATTCTGTACATCTTAAAAACTATTGTATGTTCTTTTCTTTTGCTGGACAACTTTCTCAAACAGAAACCGAAAAGTATATTTACCACTTTTCTTTGCATCGGTTAATCAGAAGATGAGGATACAGGCAATACTGATGAAATAAAATGCAAAGACAACCCTACTTACTGTTGTCACATTCAAGTAACAGGTATCTGATGACTGGCTATTTTTTTGGTTCCTTAAAAATTGAAGAAGTTACTTTAAAATGATCAATAATGTTTATACTCAATTTGGATTAAGGGGCCTTGATTTAAAGTTTACAGGGATTAAATTTTAGTCAAACAGAACAATCTCACCCAGACAGATTTAAAGGGTATCTATGACACCTATCTAGGCTTCAACGTCACATTGCAGACACATCAACCTAACAACAACTCCTTTCCTCTGTACACAGTCCATATATTCCAGTTTAAATAACCCCAAATATATTTTAATCTCAAGTCTTGTTTGAGGAATACCTTACTTTATAGTGGTACTTCTAATTTGCTATCCCTCCATCTACATTTCCAGTCATTAAAATATTGGAGACATAATCAGGTTCATAATGTTGTTACAAATATAACCCACTGGAAATACACGATATGAGTTAAGATGTTGCCCAAGGTGTATAAAGACCTGTGTCCTCCCTAAGCACCAGTTTACAACTACCAACCAACTCCAGTTGGAAACAGATTTATAAAAATACAAAAAGAAATCAGAGCCAGACTTCTGGAACAGTACGACAAAAGCTACCTAAAACACTCCAGTGCCAAAAGGAAAATTACTAGCAACAACAATCCTAATTAACTAATTCCATCAACATGGGACTAAGACTTCCATTGAAGATATAGTTCTATGACATAGAACAAGGTAGTTTGAAGAAGTACTATCCTATAATTAATCATGATCCAACAAAAAAGTGAAAGAGGGGAAAATTAGAATTTCAGGGTGACAGACAAAAAATGAGCCCAAAACTACCCAACTGCCTATGTACTGGTATTCGCTTTTTTACATATGAAGATAATTCACGTGTAGTAACAGTATGAAAGATGTTTGGTAAACATGTCACCCTCTGCTTGGCTTCTGAAAAACTGCCTGTATTTTCTTTGCTGAATTAAACTCTTCAACCATGTATCAGGTAGCCCTTTCAAAAACACATTTTGCTGTTCATGGTTACTAAATTTAATGTGCTTGATGGATTTGTTTTATTACCAAAACTGCATGATCTTCATATCCAAGAGATTCTTCACCATATAGTCAAACAGATAAATATAGTAGTTCACATTAACAAAACTGACTGCAACAAAGTCTTTTACGCAAGTTAAATAGCTCTGGGGACAACTTTCCTTCAGCAGATTAATTGTTACATGGATTTCACATTACGTATCTGATTTTACCATGTTTGTTTTTTCATCAAGTTCATATGACACAAAGTAGTCTAAAAATATATAGAAGATACTAACTTTTTTTTTTGCTATATAATTTGAAATCCTCTTAGCTATGTTCCAAACCACTATAACATCTTTGCAAATATTAAGCACTTATTTCCAAACCACATAGTAACCACAGAGATAAAGATTTACTTACCTGATCCCCTTTTGGTCACAACCTTCAAGCTCTGAGTTAGAGAAGCATACAAGAGAATCAAGTTTGGAATAGGAGCTTTCATCTTCTGTCTTTCCGTGGCTGCTTCCTAGAGTACCGAAAAGAAGAAAGAAACATTGATTTTATATCGGTGCTGAAACAACCTTGAAGTAACTAATTATAATACTGACTTTGTGGAAAAGCTGAATACAGTGTTTGTGAGCAATTTCATGCACCAAAAATAATCTATTGTTCCTGAAAACAATAAGTAAACTAAAATCACCATAAAACAAACACATGCACACACTACATTTAACCCTGGAGCTTAAGTTCCTGTTCTGACTACACATTTGAAAATTCATTGGGTCCCTGTTAAAACTTTCTGACAGATCTCCTACTTTAAACAACTTTGATCAATTTATTATATGAAAAAGTGTGATCTTTTCACTAAACCTGCAAAATAGCATCTAGTTCTTCCTTTTTATCACATAATCTATTTCCCCTCCCCAAGAGGAAAAAGAAAATAATGATCTTCTTCACTAGTTTTCCTAATTAATTATTAACTCCACATATTGAGCACAAGATTCACAATGCAACAAACAACTAGTTAAAAACAAATCTGGTTATCTTAGGAACAGCAAAAGGGGAAATAAGAGTGCACCAAAGGAACCAGCAGAGACTCCTGTAACTTCCTTTTAGATGAGCTGAAATCCCATGAGCAAGTTCAAACTAACATATTCGCTGCACTAAATCAGAAGCGAATGTTATTAGGATGAGAGACAGGTGGATCACAGGTTGTGGTTCAGATTTCACCTCTAAGATGTGAATAAAGGTTTTGCATTTCTATTACTCTTGTCCTCTGGGGATTAAGTGGTATGAGCAGCTGGTGAAAGCGGGGATTAAACATTCTGTTAATTCTCCATATAACTAAGAGGATGTCACCTAGTCATGATGATTAGCAGTTTTGTTCTGAAATGGCTGATAGGCCTAACATCTCACATTTCAACGTGTTAAAAGGGGAAAGGGAGGCCAAGTCTTCTGTTTAGTAAAGCTAGACGGTAGAGTCTATCTATGCTATCTATATTCATTATAGTATTTTATGCAAAAATATTCTTATCTAAGGAGGGGAAAAAAGGTCTGTGATCAATGGTTCTTTAATTATTATAAATAAAGCCCCAGATGAAACCAGTGTGGTTTTGATATTGACCTCTGTTAATTACAGCACTGTACAGCAACTGAAGAAATTCTCTAAAGGAAACAGCTAGTACAAACTTTGATTTCAAAAGAGACCATGAACCTTTTGCACTTTCACTGACAGTCAGGTTATTGAGTACCCAAGACATTTTTTGAAAGCAGTATCTTAAAGTATCTTCATTTTAGAAGAGAACAGGTTAGAAATTAGAAATAGTGGGGGTGTAAAAGAGCACATTATGGGAAGAATTACTTTGAAAATTATGACTTAATACAGAATCCATCTTATAGCTTTATGTTTCAAGACATTTGAGAACTAAGCGCAAACTTACTGCATTCATTATGACTTTATTAAAGATGAGGGAGTGAGAGAATACAGTTTGACAACAACAGTTTGAGATATTTTTATGGCAATATTTATACTCACAGAGAAACACAAAAGCATTAATATGTTTGTTCATTCATTGGCTGTGAACAAACTTTAGCATTTTAGCATTACAGGTGAAGGACTATCATTTACCTACATTCACATGCAACTTCAGTAAAGTTAGGCAATAAATTGCTTAGCAGCATAGAAATTAAATATGAAATATGGTATTTCTGTGAGTTAGATTTAGTGCAATGTTAACATTTTTAGTGAAGTTTAAAATTTAACTAAGTACCATGACCACTGGCAGTTATAAATAACATAAATCCTTAGAATTTTAGAAGCTAGAAATGAAGGTTAATTTTCCAGGAGCACAGTGAGTAGATATCACAAAGTGTTACGCCACATTTTACTGCAGATCTGAGTCAAGCTTTTGGAAATCAAAATCCCATTTCTCAGTCACTGCACTAACTGATGCTGCAGGAAATCCTGAAGCTGATATTTTCAGCCTCCAGTGTAGAGAGAGTCAGCTCCTTGCTTCATGTAAGCCTAATAAATAGTGTCCAAAGAACCACAGGATCTTACTACACAATTACAAATCCACTAACTAGATTCTGACTGTGAAAACAGATCCAAACACATATTTTTTGACCATATATCAAAAGATGATATTGCTGATTACTGTGAAAGAAATGCAAATATATGCATACATATATAAAATTGCATATATGTATGTATATATGTATGTACTAATACTTATATATAAATATTTTTGTAGGGAAACTGTGCAGTAGCTATAAAGCTTGAAGTTAACAAAGAAAGCCTCAGTAAACACGAGAATATCAACAAGAAAAAATTCAGTCAACTAAATCCTTTTTTTGGTCAATGCATATATCACTCATTTAAGTTGTCAAGTCAACACGGAGAACCAGATCTATTACAATGATGTAGCAAGGATTGCATTTTAAATATGTGTTCCCACTGTGTAAGCCATTCTCATGTACATTTATTCTCAGAGATTCATGTCTAGCTTAAAGGCTAAAGCAAAATTGGCTGTTGTCTACATTGCTTGTGGTAAATCCCTATCAAGTAAAGCCTGCTACTTTCTTTGAGATACCAGAAAGCACTTACTGCCAGAGGGATGAAAAAAGGGTGGGATGGCTCCCAGAAGCAGCCATTGCCTCCTTGCAGCAATATGAGCAACAAATCAGATCTTACATGGTCTCTCCCCAGAGTTTTCCAACCCTCCTCTTCTGTTTCCACTCCCTTTGCTGCAGGAGAAGTTTTTTTTCTGGTCTTTTCTTAATTTAAAAAATCAAAAGCTCAAACAAAGTAAATGGAAAAAGTTAAAGATCAGTATAGTGGAGGTGGTGCCTTATGACTTTCAAAGTTGTCTGAGAGATTGGGAAGTCTGCCTCATGGCATTCAAAACAGATACTTAACAACTCATGTCCCCCATTCCAGGGGAATGCCTCAGCAATTTACTATTCTAGAAAATGTCACCCTGGTCAAATTGGTTGTAAAAACAAAATAAGCAAGTCAGAAGAATATAAAAGGAACATCCTAAGGGGGATCCCACAACAAGTCCATGGAAAATGCCTTCACTGCAATGAATATGCCTGAGGCCTAGACACTGTAAAATACTCAGTTAGGTTTAAACTGAAAAACAAAAAAGGCATAATTCTGAGAAGCCAAATTCTTAACACTAACCAGTGTGATATCTCATTAATTGGAAACAGCCTTCTTTCAGCAATAGATTTTTAAAATAAGAGACTCTTTTACTGTAATTTTATTTATTTAAATGGCATTAAGAAACTCTGATTTTAACAAGTAGAACAAGTCTGCTGTTTCTTTAAGCAATAGGCTGATAAACAACTTACATACATATCTACAAAAGTCCTTTTTACTTTTTTTTTTTTCCTGGTTTTCAGTTACCTCTACCAGAAAGCCAAGATAATGTACAGTAGTTAATTGCTGCTTTTAAAGTTGCATCAGTGTTAGCATGTTTTACATTCTCTTTGGCTATAAGACTGATAGACTCCATGGGTAACAAAATTTTTCAGAGCCAGTGTTTTCGTTGCTTTTTTTTTTACAAGAATTGAAATATTTTTCATCTTTAAGTGGTTTTCATAACTTCAGATTTTCACTAGTGGGTTGGTAGTTTGCATGAACCACAACATTGAAAACATGTTGAATATTCCTGGATAAATATATTCCACACCAATTTTGACTGGGCATATTATTAATTTTTTAAAAAGCCTTTTCCATTTAAGGTGTCATTGCTTGACATAAAAAATGACAGAAAGTCCCTAGCATCTGTATCGCCAAGTATCTAATTTTCCAGTTGAGAAACAAATAGAAATACAGCTGTATCTCAACATTAACATTCTTTAGGGAAATACCAAGAACACTTTTTTCTTAAATTGTCATAAATACTCACTTTGAGGAAAATGGATACATATACACACATGCCTCCCAAAACAGCTCAGCCGAGATTAAATTAACAATTGCAAAGCAATTCATGACAGACAGGAAAATGGAAAAGAAAATTCTGATTTCCTAATTTTACTTATGTTCATTTTGGGCCTTTCCCAAAGCTTGAATTAAACTTAATTAAAGTAAGAAATTTTCTGTCGGCTCAGTCCCTTGCAATAACTTTATGGGGTTGATTCTCAGTTAGCCTAGAAATGCTAGCTAGCTTCCATTACCTAATTATCTGAAAATATTTTTTCTGCCTGTGCTGCCTTTCTAGCTTTGAAGAATCTTCTTTTATACATGTTCAAAACTACTTCATTGTCTTCCTCCATCATATCCCCTTCAAAGAAAACAAAAATAAAAAAAAAAATTCAGGATCCTGTGAACCCTGCAAAATACTTCATGACTGTTCTGGGGGGAGATGTCATGAAAGTGCTGTGGTAGCTAGCAAGATTAGCCTGCTTTAAAACACGAAACAAACAAACATGAAACAAAAAAAGAAAACAAAACTAACTCCTCACTTAAGCCTGTGTATTTTCATGTGGCAGAAAAGCCTTTAAACAGTAGCAAAGATCTCACAGTTTTCAGTTTCCCTTCTTGACAGTGACAACTAGATTAAGCACTGCAAATTTCTTTCTTGGTGCCAGTGTTGCGGAATAAGGCACAAATCCATCCCCAGTAAATTATGGATGAATAACAAAATTACAAAGAAACATCACTTGAATACATAAGAAACAAAAAAACTGACAAAAATGCCTGTTCAGTAACAGCCTTTTTTTTATATGTCAGTTCTTTACAAATGCCTGAACAGCATGTCATGAGATCTCACAAAGTGTAAAGGACAGCACAAAATACTAGTAGAGTATTAGTTGGTACCTTTGGTATCTCCAGAACACACCTCAAACAGCTAGAAAACAATTGCTTGAAATTCTTAAATTGCAAGAAGAAAGTAAAATTAGAATCAGTGTGGTTTCACAAACAAGTGTCAATTCATCGTCTAGATCTGCTACATTACTGTCCTGGAACAGAAAGAAAGCCCTAACAATAATTAAAATGTTAAGCAGAGGAAAATACACCTGTGTCAAAGAGAAAAATCCATAAAAATAGCCCTTTCCAGAGTCCCACAAAACAAAAAGATTCAGCAATCAAGGTTTGAAGAACTCATGAGAAACCAGTCATAAGCACCAGGAAGGCAATAAGGTACTGGATTTCCTTTGCAAATGATTCCTAGTCCTCCATGCTAAGCAGCATTCCTAAGTTCACAAAAGTTGTAACTGTCATGACATAAAACCAAAAGGAGTGATTAAAAAAGTAGTAGGGGTTGAAGGAATGGTAACAGTGTTTTAAGCAGTGACAACAAAAAGCCAATATGCCCTCTGTCCAGGGGAGCAGGCGGTGAATAGGACCTCATCAGAGTCCTTCGGACAGGTTTCCAACCAATTGCATCATCCCATTTCCCATTAAACCTGGCACCATTACTGCCTTCTTCTAAGGACACTTTTTATTGCTAAGATTTTAATCTCCTTAAGACTCCATCCATCATGCAAGGTACAGTATACATAGCAATTTGACTGGAGAAATTTAACATCATTCTACGTATCTCTCTACATAAAAATAGAATCCACCATTCCAAAAACCTTCCATTAGGAAATGTGCATCACTTTTAAAAGTAGTTAAAAATGATTCTACAAGGAAGAAGCCTTCTGTCACAAGAATCCTGATGTCTGGCTCAATATTAATTTTCTCAGTCTTGTGTAAAACAGTAATGTCAACAATAGCATTTGTATTTAACATGATGGACTAGCGAACATTCATATTTTTCACACTGTTTACATGGCTTAATGTGTTCCTGATTATTTCATTAAGTGACTTTTTTGTTTGGTAACTAAAGGATAAGATTTCTGGACAGTGCTTTTTCTAGCGACAGGACGAAGTGTAATGGATTTAAACTGGAAGAGGGCAGATTTAGATTAGATATTATGAAGAAATTCTTTACTGTGAGGGTGGTGAGACACTGGAACAGGTTGCCCAGGGAAGTTGTGGATGCCCCATCCCTGGAGGTGTTCAAGGCCAGGCTGGATGAGGCTTTGAGCAACCTGTCTAGTGGAAGGTGTCCCTGCCCATAGCGGTGTTGGAAATTGAATATCTTTAAGGTCTTTTCCAACCCAAACCATTCTGTGATTTTACTGGATGGTAGCTACACTGGTGGTAGCCCATGTCAGCATGGACCCCTCCTACATATGCTCTTTCCAGCCCTGCCTCTGGTGTAATCTCCTTGTGCTCCTGGCTAGAGCCTCTGGATGGACCCTGGCCCTGGCTCACACTTGTCATGCCAGGGGCTGTCAAGAGACCCCATAACCAGCCCCAATGTTCAGAGCCTGTGGAACTGCACTCTGTGGGTGAGGGCATAGGCTATGCCAGAGTTGCCCTCAGGGACCAACTTCCCATTACAGGGGGGCAGTCAGCCCCCACAGCACCCTGACACCTTGTTCCTCAAAACGGTCTGAAATCCAGAATAACTATTCACCAATGTCTGTCTCAGACCTGTTTGTTTCCAAATGGGAGAACATCTCTCACATTTTAATGTTACAAATAACCTGGGAAGAGTCACTACTTCCTCTTGAAAATGCAGGGATTGTAAACAGTTTTCATTTTACAGAAATAAAAATAAAAAGCTTCAGATGTTCACAATTTTATTGATTTCTTTATTTGCCATAAAATTATTTTAAGATGTCAGCCCACTATAAGAAAGAGGATCACACATAAAAGCATTCAGACAGCAGCAATTCAGTGTTTGTATGGGATTTCACAGGCAAGCTACTGCCTGATAAAGACAGAAGAATCTATATTATTAATTTACCATTTGTACATGAACAACAAGGACCCGAAGAGAAATATGCCTACAAAGGACGTCAGCTTTACCAATCAGATACAGCATCTTGTGTATAACAATTAAAAGCAGAACAATTTCTATAAGCATTATCACCATTAAATTGGTTTGTAAAGGATTCAAACATTGATGATCTATAATAGACATCTTTGCAGTTCATTAAAGTTTTAGGGGGGAAAACTTCAAGAGTGGATATCACTAAAATTTGTTATGTCTACATGACAACTTGTTGTGCAACACAGGGCCACCCAACACAGCGTCTACAAGGTACTATGTATGTGAAAGGAGAGGGAGTCCTCAATTTTATTTTCCTACAACAATGGTGGATATAGCCATTATCACAGCAGCTCCTTCTGCTCTGTTCTGCACCCCATCACTGTGAACCAGCTTGTGTGCAACACTGACAATCACAAAAATCACATCACAATTTCATAAGTCCTGATCTTTTATTATAAAAAAGAGCAGAGTGGTAAAAGGAAAAATGGATTGCAAATGGTGCTAAAGCTTCTCCCACTGCAACTGGAAAGGGCTGAGCTGCACTGAACACCATAACTTTGAAACTGCCCAGGCCCATCATTCAGTTTGCAATGACATTCCTTCATCCTGCTTCATTTTTAATGTTGATGCTGTTACTTTGTTTGGCTTTTGGCTACTTTTTGAAAAGGATGCCTTGATGCCTTTCATTTTTTAGCCAAACTCTGCTCGCCACTTCACTGCCCTATCACTAACCAGCTACATAATAATCCCAGTGATAAAGAAAGTTTAACTGCTTGAGTAGGAAGTAACAGACCTATGACTCTATTGCTTATCAGCTGTGACTAAAACTGTACTGAGATCCAAGGGCAGAAAGGGGTGTCATTGGTGTAAACAACTACAACTTTTAAGTGCTGCTGAATAGTACCGCTTACTAATAGCTGCAATTCATGATTTGACACTAAGAGGAAGAAGACATTTTCAGAAGAGGCAGAGCTTCCTCTTTACCAGTGACGTGTTACCAAGGTGTAGCCATGAAATATATGATATCCAGACTTAAAGCTGCAACAGCCTGATGGGTAACAATGGCTGTTCCAAAGCCTTCAAAAATTAATTTCCAACTAAAACAATGGAAAATATAGATCAAGCAAAGATTTACATATATTACACTGTAATTGCAGTACTTTCAGTACATTTCTGGAAATTTTCACAGATGGGAGCTATTGTAATGACATTCTTCAAAATCTTGATTTGAAGTGACCAAAAATAAAAAAAAAAAAAACCCTCTCGAAAATAACTTTCCTCTGGAAATTAGGAACATTGTCTTCCAGCATGACAGGTACTCATCTATTTCAAAACTGGGATTTTAAATACTTGTGGATCAGGAGGAGGCTGAGAAGCACTCTGGTCTCAGCTATGGTAGATCAGACTTGGGATTCCAAGCCCATATTTCAAAGCCTTTTGTCTTAAGATGGATGAGATGCAAAACAGAAATAACAGAAGAAGAGACTGGAATCCCAAGACTCCTCCTTTCCTACAGAAGCGTTATAACTATTAAACCAGAATTTCTCTCTTTTTGCTTCATTTTTCACACCGCTGAATTTAGTATGCACAGCTGTACAGCACCTTGTTTTCCCCCGAAATTGTAGAGATTACCATTGTCAAAATAATGGGATGAGGCATTTGGGAAATGTGTGTTAAAATCCTACAAACCAAGAAGATTTACAAAATAATGCTCCCAATTCCTGAGCATGTGCTGTAGCTCCATAACACATATACACACTGTGTGCTTTCAAAGGAGTAGTTTGTGCTGAGTAAAATGTTATCACGTAAAATAAATGCAGCAAATGTTTATGGGTAGCTCATTGAAAACTATTTGCCTAATTTCTACCCTGTTGCATGGGGTAGAATGATTCTCTTCATATTCACCAAACATAAAAGTAGAGCATTCCATAAAAATTTATCAGCTTCAACTTGAAAGCCTCCAGGAAGTTTTAAAAGCTCACTAGAAATGCATCTAGTTTCCACAGAATTCAAAACTGAGGGTAAATGTATGTGGCCATGGATCCATGTTCTTGGCTGACTACTATTATACTAATAAATTACACACAAAAAATCTATACTCAGGATAACACTGCTGAAGATTTACCTCTTTGAACAATGGATGTTTAAAATGTAAGATTTTAGGTAAATTCTAAAAATATATACATCAACAGCTGATGTTTATATAATTTCCACAAGATTTTGAATTCAAGCACATACTCCCCCCATGCACACTAAGAAAGAACATGATCTCTCACTCTCTAATAGCAGCCATCCCAGCCTCAGACAATGAAGTGGGAAGGCAGTAATTTTTGGGTTCCTGAAGAAGTAGCAGAAGACCCACGAAAAGTGACAGTCATTTATCACAGGACTGCAGAATGTTAGAGATTGGAAGGGACCT
>NW_010112592.1:0-26716 GCF_000699245.1 Pterocles gutturalis | reverse complement strand
TGTGGCAGAGTCCCCATCACTGGAGGTTTTTGAGGTGTGGTTGGACAGGGTGCTAGATCGTCTCATCTAGGCTCCCCTTCCCATGAAAGGGTGGACCAGATGATCTTTTGAGATCCCTTCTGGGATTCTCTCTTCACAGGTGTTTGCAACAGACATTAAAATCAGTCAGCAGAATTGCAAGTTCTTGAGACCTGAACATTACATTTATCCAGGACATTTCAGCTCTTATAAATATTTGAGGGAAAGTAGGATGAAATATCCAGAGTTGATATTTATTACATTATGAAGACTACATAATGAAGAGTTTTTATTTACCATTTTATTCTAAACTAGTTATTCTTATTTATTTCTAATTTCTATCCATTATAGTTTGCATTCTGAGTCTTCTATTTCTGCCCCTTCCTCAACAAATTTAATAACTGTATTTAGTTAAAATATAACTTTATTCATTATTCTTTCAAAATTCTCAATAGAATTTATGGATTATGTGCAAAGAATTATTTTAAATGAAAACTACATTTAGCATTTGCCTGATGTTATAATGTGTTTATAATCCTTCATTTGGCGACTAATTTGTAAAATGTCATAATTACTACTGCTACAGAAAAGAAAGCGTTTTTGAAAGCCTCACTTCTCAATTTGCATGGTAACAATTACATGAAAGTGCGTATTTACTACTTTGAATTAGAAACTTGATATTTAACATGCAAGTAAGTCAGTTTTAAGTGTGGACATCCATGCATAGATTAGATTTTATATTGGGATTCAGTGGAACAGGAATTCCATTCCATGTCGTCAAGGGCATTAACTTTGAAGCAGTGTAACGTGGTCTCTACTTCATATTTTTCCCAGAAACGGGCCTGTTAGTCGCATTTCCCATGCAGTAGGAGTAATCCAAATTCTTAAAATACAAGGTTATTTTTTTTTGCTCAGGAATCTGTTGATTTTTGATGCTTTGAAAAGGCTGATAGCAGATTTTTGTCTGTTTAGCAAGGTGGGAGGTAGAATAAATTAATTTTGTGTCCTTTTTTTTAGGTGTTTTATTTTTTCCTAGTAAGATTCACCTTCATGCAATTAAAATAATTTTGTGTCCATTTTACCTAAATCTGGTCGGTCACTGAAGAGTACTTAGGTCTCTTCTCTGTATCGTTTTTTCTCTGGACAACTCATTTTTTCAGTTCACTTGCATTTGGACAGGCAAACTCCCTCTCTCCGCTGTGACTGTTAGAAGTAACGTGACAGTCACTCGTGTTAGTTTAAGACTGCAGAGATGTGTCCAAGACGTTTGGCATCCAGGCATGGGCAGTTCCTCCATGCTTTCTGCAGAGGACTTGTAGGGGTTGAGTCGGCACCTCGGCTGGAGCCCTGTGCAGTGCCCCACGGGACACTCCTCCTGGCTGCAAGAGGTCGGAGCAAGTGTCAGGGGTTCAGTCCGATAATGATGCTCTTTGTGTCCATTTCCACAGGGAAGAGTTATGTCACGTTCTTTACACAAGGTCCAAACTGCCTTTTTGAGAAATGCGTCTTCCAGACCTTTCTGTGTGTACACAGATCGTGTGCTGCGGCTCTCTCAACGTGTCGGCCTTGGGCACTCCGTAAAACCCCGCATCTGGCAATTGTTTCTGTCATATTATTGACTCTTGACTAGCGCTGAACACATAATCTGTTTGAATTTTGAAAAGCTGGAATAATCCTGAAAATTTTCTGCATTGGGCAGTTGACTGCAATCTATACACAGCGCTGTTTGAAGGCTGAGCCTATTATAGTGTATGGACTTTTAAAGTAAAGAGTGTTTTCATTTTTGTCCTCTGTACTGAAAAAATTTACATATGGTCTCGTATAGAAAAACAGGTGTGCAAGGAATTATTTTAGCAATATCTGAGAGAGCCAAATAAGGCAAGCAGTTCAGTATGGCATAATTAGGTTTTCTTCTGTTTACAATTTTAGAAGAAGAGGTTACAGGAAACTTAGAGGACAAGGTATTTCAAAATGAGAATAGTTACATTAATTTTCTTGGCACACGAGGTATGTAGTGGCTAGAATGTAAAAATGATTTATCTTTTGGCTTGGGGATATAAGGATAAAAAGTGTATTTTGAGAACTTGTTTTCATTTTGTAAATTCTCTTAGGTGTTAATCAGAAATTCTGTTTTAGGTATTTCAAAAAGACGAAGAGTAACAGATGAATGGGAACTGCGTGTTCCTCTGGAATACGGGTAGGTTCTGTATCTACTTGATATTCCTTAACAGGAGATAGCACCTTTGAAAGTCAGTTGGTAAAGAAATGACCGTTTAAAAATTTTTGAGGCTGAATAATAAGGAAAGGGCTTCAGCGATGTAGATTTCCAGCTCACAGTGAATGTGGATCTCATTAAAAGTGTCAGTGTATTTCATGTGCTAATCTTTGTGCATCAAATTTGCTCTTTCGCAAATATGACCTGTGTCTTAGCAGTTTTGCCACTGGAAGTTAATCCTGACGGTTAGATCTGAGCCAGTATAGACTCTAAATAACTCCCTGAAATATCGTTCTAAGCCATTTAAAATCTGTTAATATTTAAGTAGCTTGATATAAATAAATCCATATATAGTCAGAGTTTGGGCAATCTGCAAAATAACAATTTCTGGTTTTGTCTGTTTGATTTATGGTACTCTTGTCACATTTTAGATCTGTGCCTATTTCCTTTTATGTAAAAATAATAAATTGATGTTAATTGCTTGTTTTTTAAAAAGTGTATTGTTGTATGCAACTATTTCATATTATTCTAGCTGGCAAAGAGAAACCCGAATAAGAAACCTTGGTGATCGTCTTCAAGGAGAAGTAGCGTATTTTGCACCTTGTGGAAAGAAGCTGAGACAGTATCCTGAAGTAGTCAAGGTATATTCCATTTTTAACTTCTGTGTTCCAATGCTGCTAAGCATGCTTGCAATTAAAACATGCCATTTTTTCCCTTCAATAAAGATACTTATATCAAAACGTCCTGTGATGTGAGGCATAATGTATCTCAGTCTGTTACTGATTTGACCTCCTGTAAATACATATCCCTTTGATAGAATATGCAAAACATTACACTCACAAAGTTAGCTGTACTTCAAAGCTGGGTTGTAATTATTTACAAGCTGAAGTGGAAAAATATGTGATTTTTTCAGTATCTCAGCAGAAATGGAATAATGGATATCTCAAGGGACAATTTCAGCTTCAGTGCAAAAATAGGAGTGGGTGACTTCTATGAAGCCAGAGATGGACCGCAGGTATCCACTTTTTAAAAAGTAAAGTCTTTGATCCAAGGAACATGAACTTAAATTTAGGTGAAGTAACTTTTGCTACAATCAGAAGCGTTGCCTGTTTTTAGCTAACTCTTTCTCAAAATTGTGCGTATTTCTTAGTAGTAGTTGTATTGAGATGCTGAGAGCTTGATCCTGGGCAGTGTTGAAAACCGCTCCTTTCATTGATTTTATTGGAGGTTGCAGGAGTTCGGCATGTCTTACGATCAGCTCTGAGCCTGGATTTGTCTAGTACGAAAGAACTCTAAGCTATATATTTTATTTTAGTTAGTATTCAGATATTTCTGACTAAAACTCTATTTCTTCCTTTACCACATAAACCTAATATTGATAGTAATTTATGTGTATGTGTTAAATCACGCTCTTTTCTTGTATTCGTGTGCATAATATATAAAAAATATGTGAACGAGTGTTTCCTGTATCGAGAATACCATCTGAGCTTCCTGAAGCATGAGATTTTTACAGGAAGGAATGTTGAGTTATGCCAGTTATGCTTTACAGTGGTAGAACTGTTAGACTTTGTGTGGATAAACTACACAAGGATAAGTACAATTAGACTTTTAAAGAAATTAGTACTGTGTTTGTGCCATACTGTGTTACTACTGTATTTGGTCATGTTGCTATTTCTTCAGGATGTGCGTGAAAGTTTTTGAACTTTTGTCCGTGAATGTATTTGCTGCTTTGAAAGAGGAGTGTCCTGAATATGGTACCCCAGGAATGTGGACAGACATCACACCCTCAGCAGGCTTGAATTCAGGCTCTAGTTAAGCTTTATGTCCTTGTGATACCCTGTAGAAATACATAACGTTTACACAGTATAAAAAGCAACAAAGACAGAGTTCACAGTAAGCAGCTACTTCTAGGTGGTGCTTTCTGATTCCTGGCTTATAGGGCAAGCATTGCTAAATCCTCGTCACATCTGGCCTTCATGAAACAACAGCTACAGGGTCATGTAGTTGTGAACTTCATTATGTACCTGAATGGTTTGATTGCCATAATTCCTTACGCTGTGAATATAACGTTAACAGGGAATTAACGTTAACAGGGATTCTCTGGTTATTTCTTTCCTCTCCCTTTAATTCATGAGGTGGTTTTCAGATTTTACCCTTCTTTGATACTATGACACTTCAGAACGAAGGCAGCAAGAAGGGCAGGTTTCTGGAGGCAAGGCTGGCAATATGAGTGTTAAGTTGCTGTACATCTCACAGTTGTTTCTGCTTTTATAGTTTGTGGTAGGTTCCATTGAGACTTGGTGAACAAAGGAAAAGTTTTATTGTAAAGCATAAAGCTGTGAAAATAATGGTGTCGTGGTGTGGTTTCCCTCCCACCCCCGCAATGAGTCTGAATACTTACCTAAGAAGGCAGCTGAATTCAGGGAAGGAGGAAAGTGCTTAAAGTACTTTTTCCCATCTCCTTAGTATGAAGTGGCTCCTCTGTACGTTAGTCTTTCTCAGAGTATCCTGTTATGATGCTGCCTCATCACAAATACAGTGCATCTTTATAAGTGTCAACTCTGCCTCTTTTAAGACAATTCTGAAGCTTACTGTTGTTTACTGAGGAGACTTATTCTGTGCATAAGCATTAAGAAGTCTCAAGTGTTCAGTACAGGCGCAGTAGACATACCATACGGGACAGCCCGCTGTCGTATGCCTTTGTAATGTGGGAGTAATTATTTTTTTTTCTTTTCTAGAAACTGGAATGTAAACTGTTTGCCCTGTTGTGAATTCTGCACTTAATTTAGAAAACTTTGTTGTTTTTCTCACAAATCTAATCTGGATTGAATGAGGATGTCTGCTTCTTGCAGAGTGCCCATGGTTTTGTTTGTTGGCTTGGTAAACAGGCTTTGAGCTTTGTTCTGGTTCCATGCACAGCTACCTGCTGCCTTTTTGGCAAGTGTCCGGATTACAGTATTGCAGCAGGTAGTAGATGCCTGAAGGTGGGAAATTGTATTAGCTTTTGATTAGTTTCAGCAATAAAACACAAGATTTCACGGTGTTATTCCCATTTTTCTCTAACGTTTGTGTAGTGAAGCTCGGATTTTATGGAAGCTCCTGATTCTCCTATGTTGGGGCGGAAGCCCCGTGTTTTTTTCTTTGGAATACTGAAAATCCGCAGAAGATCAGATTGTACATTCTTTCAATAGGAATGTATTTTGGGTCAGATTTTAAAAGATACGTGAGCACAAAATATAGATGGTCAGTTAACTCCTGCTTGCCCCTTAATGGGTCTGTTCTGGACGATTTTTGTCTTGTCCTCTCTTAAACTTGTGAAAACTTGTTGCTTCCACAATGTCCTTTGGCAGGACAGTAAACAGTCTTCTCCCCATTCCTTGAAACACCAGCTCCTTTTGCTTCTTGAACCTTCTGCGAACTTCACTGGATGGCCTCTCGTTTCTTTTCTGGGAGGCATCGGGGAAATGTAAAGTACATCCCCAGCCCTGTGGCACTGATGATCTTGTAGACCTCTGTCTTAAACTTCTGTTTAAGTGGTCGAGGTAACTATTTTGGATTGCTTAGTGACGACGCGTTGTACACACAGCGATATGGTTATGATCCTGAACAGCTTGTTTTTAGGAACATGGGTAATAACAAAACCATTTGGAACGTCTGTAAACTAGGTGTGAGATGTACTCTTGGGATGGTCTTAACTGGGAGCGATTCAGACTTCAAAAGAAGGTGTCTGTGCGGATACTGATAGCTTCCGTGGAATCTGAATGTTTCATTAGCAAAATGCCATTTCTTTTGTCAAATCTTATATTAAACATTTGTAATTATGAAGAATGTGCAGAAAGAATTAGAAGATAAATTGTCAGAATAAGCAAATTAAAAATGTATTTTATGGTACCACAAATTTTATTTCAGTATTTATGTACTGTACATATAAATGTGAAAACTTTGTTAATGCAAGTGTATTTTTTCTGAACAGATGTTTAATTAATGTGTTTTGTAGGTTACCAAATTTCGTTCTTGCTTCAGCAGACATTTTCAAAATCTTTTACAAATCTTTTTAAGGCAAAATATGTAGTAGTCCTGAAGGATACTCAGCTTACATTTTTTCCCCTCATTTTTCAAAAACTTGGGAAAATGGTAGAAGAGGTTACAATTTTGAAATACTCCTTTTCCATCAAACAGGATCAAATAGGCTGTGCTCCTGTTCAGCTCGGGAGATGCAATAAACTCTACTTGTCATCAGTTAAAGCTGTTTCTGTGAGAGGACTAACTTGGGTATTTGTAGTAACAAAGTACTTCAATATTTGTATTTGAGATTCCACAAAAACCCAGTAGTAATAGTGAAAGAAAGGGTTGAATGTATCACTGTGTTCTTTATTTAGTTGGAGAATATAGCTAACGTAACTTCAGATAGATGATTCTTTAAAGTTCTAAACTTTTTATTGCTTCAGGTTGGTGCAGAAATTAATTTTCTTGCAGTGGATGAGGGGAGAACTAAATTGTACTAAACAAGCCTTCAGGCTTGTCCCTGGTGCTTAGGGACATGGTTTAGTGAGTTAGGTGGTGTTGGGTTGGACTTGATGATCCTTGAGGTCTTTTCCAACCTTAATGATTCTATGATTAAAATGAGTCTGTGTTATAGCTCTCAATAGATAGCTTCTGTGCATCATCAAAACATCGTACTACCCAAATAGTACATCACAGCTCTCATGTATTTTATATAGCTAGAACTTATTTGAAAAAGAAGACATGTATCTTGCTCTTCATGTTCTCAAGGGTCTTAGATTTATTTTTCCTCTTTGTAATCTGTGTTTATAATACCTGTCTGTGAAATGTTTCAATTAAAAGGGTGTGCAGTGGTGTCTGCTGAAGGAAGAGGAAGTCATTCCCCGTATCAGAGCTATGGAAGGGCGAAGAGGACGGCCACCAAATCCAGACAGACAGCACTCGAGAGAGGAGTCACGAACGAGACGACGCAAAGGCCGGCCTCCGAATGTTGGTAGCACTGAATTTCTAGACAACACCGACTCAAAGCTTTTAAGAAAGCTCCAGGCTCAAGGTAAGACGTATGTTACTGTTTTCACGAACTGAGGATATCAGTGTGTAGAGAGTTAATGTTTTTTCTGAAGAGGAGTGATGTGTTTCACTAGGATAGTAATAGACAACATTTTATTTGGGAAATTTGTCACGTGAAGCCTTTTTCAAGATGAGTAAATGTATATATGATTCAAAGGAATAAGTCTGTGTGTAAATGTAGCATACTCAATAGTTGCTTTACTTAGAGCTACAACATTTAAAAAAGTAGACATCCACTAATGTGGTTACCACTGATGTATTTTTTAAATTGGCAAAAATGAAGAGATCCTTTTTTTCCCTTGCGTCAACTCAAACAACAGTGGATCTAGAAATTGAAATTGAGAACCACTGAAGTTAGCATTTCTGTGAAGTTTTTGGCTGTTCCAGGGAAAATACTTTCCTTGTGAAATCCCTGATAGTGACGAGATTTAAATGCCCAAAAGGTTGAATAGGATCCTATAATAAGTATTACCAATGTTGACAGTAGAACTTACATGATATCAGGTACTACCATATATCAAAGGCATGAGGGCCTGGTTTTAAACAAACATCAGTTACATGACTTACAGTTTCAGTTCTTTAGTCTTATTACTGTATCGTGTTTTCTGAATGTATGCATCCAACATGAAAAATTATTACAGCCCAGGAGTCAGGATGTGTTGTCTTGAAACTTAACTGTTCTTTCATGTGCTGTGGACATGGTCTGATGCTATTACTTAATACATAATTTTTTCCTCCGAAAATAGTACTTTTGTTTATGTAGAAAGTATCCATGCTCATTTGCTCTGTTGATGTAGTTACTGATACATGAGATAACACTATTTATGAACTTAATATTTTATTTTTTAAACAGAAATAGCTAGGCAAGCAGCACAAATAAAGCTACTGAGAAAACTCCAGAAACAGGAACAAGCTCGAGCTGCCAAAGAAGCGAAAAAACAGCAAGGTAAGTATTACTTGTAAAAGTTTGTGTATGTTAGCAGATTAGCTGAGAAGTATTAATGAAAAGTTATCTGCCTCTTGTCATGTTTTGCTGATATTACTTTTTTGTTTGTTTGTTTGTTAGCTATCATGGCAGCTGAAGAAAAGCGAAAGCAAAAGGAGCAGATAAAGATAATGAAGCAGCAGGTAAACTTTATGTGATTGCTAAAGAAGCTCGTTAAGTTATGTTTTAATTTATTGAATTAGGAGTATCTTCTTTATGTTTTAATTTATTGAATTAGGAGTATCTTATTTATTAAATTATTAACTGTACTGATTACAAAGTGACTGTTTTAAATGTAGTTTTAAAGAGCACACAGTGTGTCTTACTTAAAAATTCTGAACTCTGTAGTTGTTATTCATGTTGTCAGGACATCCCCATTTTGTCTGTGTTGATTTAAGCCACCCAACATATGTAAGTGCTTGCCAATATCAGTAAGAAATTTTAAAACTGCTATTAAATACAATGGTGTGGTCTTCCTTTACCTGGTTCTGTGAAAACAGTGTTACATCTGCTCATGTAAGTGCTGGAATAGCGTAATTAGCTTTTTCAGTGATTGTGGCTGATTGTCAGTGGTTTTAGGTCGTGTGCGAAGGGTTGTGTCTCAGTATGAGAGTGAATTAATACATGTTTGTAAACACACAAGTATTGTTAAATACTGTCCCAGCACACAGTTCCAGTAAAAGTGAGCCTGTATAAACTTTACCAAATGAAGCTACTACGTACGGAAGCAGGCTTTTAAGTTCTGTAACAACTGATTTTAACAAATTAGTGAAACGTTATGTATATTGGGAATCTGAACATTTTTAAAAGGGAATAATTTGCATCCAAAATGTATTTGCATTGCTGTTTTTTTTGTGTTTGTTCTGTTCAGTATAAAACACTGCAGAGTTTAGAAATCAGATACTTCATCTCATAGCAGTCAGAGGAAAAGTTTTTTAGCTTTCGGTGAAAACACTTCTTTTGTGTTCAGTACTGTAATTGCTTTGGGTTTTTACCCTCTTACAGTGGCAGAGAATAAGTATATAGAAACTTCTAAAACCAGGAATTGTTGACTTTGGGAGGCCAGTTCAACCTGCACTACTGTTGAATTAGTATGTGCATGCGCAGTCCAAATAGTACATGTAATTATTTTTAGACAGGAATGTATTGTTTGAATTAACTCTTAATGTTCAGTGTTCATATTCTTATTATAGTAGCATTTACAAAGGCTTAAATTAAAGGGGTATGTGGAGACGGAAAGGATGAGCATTTACTATTAAAACCAATACCTTTTATTTGTGATAGAAACTTTTACTCATATTTCCATGAAATACTATAAACATTTGCACTTCATGATGTGTTACTTTGTAGCATAATGTGTTTTTTTAGCCCTAAGTAAAATTTTGAAGTTGGATGTGGGAAGAGAGGATTCTGGGTTTGACTTCCACTGCATTCACCGCATCAGCTTCTTGGGACATTCTGTTAACTTCCTGATTTGAAATACCTCATGGCTTTCATACAGGATAAACTGAATTCTGTTTCAGGGAAAATATTCTTCAGTAGTGCAGCGTCTCCACTTTACTCTCAAAACTGGTTTCTGTTTATGTTGTTGTTCGATTGTGTTTTTTCTAAAGACGCTTTAGTTACAATTTTTTTTTAAGCTCTGGCTTTTCAGCCTGGTGTGTTAGGCTCTGTTGAGTAACTTTATTTTGCAGCTAAGCTGCATTTAAAATGCTATAGAAGTTTGACATCTAACGTTCAGATTCAGAAATCAGTAAACCAAAACATGTCTGTATTTGATTTTGTGGGGTTTTTTTTAATCTCAGAGAACTCGGAGAACTTCTGTAGATAGTGACAGCTTCAAAGCTTCCACTTCTGAAGGCAACCCATACTTGTTAAAGAAAGGGAAATGGCGCAGACTATTTTTTTGTTTTGTTAAGAGCATTGGACTTGTATCCATTCCCATCACCCTGTGATTATCAAGTGGCCTTTCAGTTCTTAGGTGTGCAGGGAGCAAGCACTGCTTCATTGGCGAATACATCAAATCCAGACCTTGTTATCATCACCATATTCCTTCTTGATGTATAAGCCGATAAAATGTTCATTATTCCAGTGTGCACAATACTTATTTTCTTCTCTGCGATATTTCTTTACTCTGATCTCTACTGAAAGGTTTGTTCTGTATTAACTCTAGCCTTTGTGAATTGAGAGTGTTGTGCATACGCTCAACTTTGATATAGTTTTGTTTGTAAAGCATCATGGGGGATAATAGAGACTTAAGGTCCATGCTGTGAGATTTGCCTGTTGAAAATAAAAGTTCAGCACTGTATAAACGAGGCCCCTGAATTAATTTGCTGGATAAAGCAGTCTTACGCTGGACTTCTCAGCAGTCGAAGGTGCTGCTAAGATTTGCCTGCAGTTTGTAAGACCTCATGAGGTCTTCTTGTGTTGGAGCTCTGTTCTTCAGGAAATTTTGTATGTCTCTCTCTTCTGCAGTTGCTCCTTTTCTGTTACATATTCTAGATTATCTTTTCTTCGGAGCTTGGCTTTGGTTTTAGTTGTTTGTTGGGTAAACTGTATATATCACATATTCAGAGTGTCCATGTTCTAGAGTCTCAGACTGGCTCCCAAGAAACCAGTGTTTCCATACAGATGGGCTTTACCCTCACCGTGGGGAAGGCAGCGGTTATGCCCGAGCAGAGCCCTGAGCTCCGTTTCAGGTTCTGATGGAGCCCTCTGGGCATGGGGGGGCTTCTCCATGGCCTGGCTTTTGCTGTTACAACTTCACAGCAATTCCAGCTGAATGTATTGCAACACTTCTCTCCATAATGGTCCCTTTTATAGTCATGGTGGCCAAAGCAGCTTTTTTGAGACAATAAAAGCTCAAATAGATGTGCTAAGAAATTTTTAATAGGAGCTTGGGTTATTACTATTTAACAGACAAAACCCATGCAGCACTGGAAATGTGGAATAACCCACAGTTTGCAATGACTGCATTTCTAAATCAACGTAATAAGACTTCATTCAGATTTTAGGAAGTAATTCCTGGAAAAGAATAAATTAGAATATGGTTACACAGCATCCATCTGTGGAGTGCTTAGCTTGATAATTTTCTTCTTATCAAGATGAAACGTGCTGAAATTACTGCCTGCGGCTGCTGTTTCCGTTCCTTTTTTGTTATTTTGTTCTTCAGCTTGAATGAAACCAACGTAATAAGACTTCATTCAGATTTTAGGAAGTAATTCCTGGAAAAGAATAAATTAGAATATGGTTACACAGCATCCATCTGTGGAGTGCTTAGCTTGATAATTTTCTTCTTATCAAGATGAAACGTGCTGAAATTACTGCCTGCGGCTGCTGTTTCCGTTCCTTTTTTGTTATTTTGTTCTTCAGCTTGAATGAAACCTAGTCCCCTGCACTACATATGAAGGCACCAAACTCATCAGCAATTACCTGAATACTTTAAAAATCTGGAGAAACTGAAGTGTACTTAGCGGTGAACACGATCCAAGTGGTGTGCGGGTGACAGAGCGCATGCTTTGGGTTTCGCAGCGCTCAGATTCTCTGTGTTGCCTGTGGTGCCACAATGGGCTGAACGGCTGCTAGAACTGAGGCAGAAAACAGTCATTTGGCAGAACCATGTGTTTCTTACTCGGGGGGATCACATCAGTCGTCACGTTTTTCATGTCATAGCTCCTTTTTCCGTTCACTGCTAAGTAGTTCCACCGTTTGAACGCTGCCAACTAACTTTGTCGTTAATGTGGTCCCCTTAAAGCTGCTTTAAAAAGCACTACGAAAAGTTAAGCACGAATACATGTGCATAGCTAAGTGCTGGTTCCTTCAGGAATATACCAGACATCTTGTAATGCTAGTGAAAATTCTAACCGTACACTGTTACATGGGAACAATTGACAACAGTGGGTGTGAGACTCTGTAACAAAAAACGTGTATGCATAAACTTGGTCATTTCTTAAAATGTAAACCAAAATTTACTTTCTCAATATTGTTTTTTTGAAAAAGAAATAACATTCTTCCCCTTGCAGGAGAAAATTAAGCGAATCCAGCAAATCAGAATGGAGAAAGAGCTTCGAGCTCAGCAAATTTTAGAGGTAAAAATAATGGCTCAAATATGATTTTTGTGTTGCCGTTGTAAAGAATGTTGTATTTTAATAGTCACACGTGCAGTTAGGAATGTAACTAAATATAACAGCTCTAACAACCTGGACCTCCAAAGGCCAGTTCAAAAATGTATCTTAAAATATTTTTCTTTAAAAAATCTATATCAACTGCGACCCAAATCTTGCAGATGTTCACTTGAGTTCCCGACTTTATATACAAATATACTTGTATTTGCTGAAGTTAACAGCGTAACTATTCCTTTGGTAGAAAAGAAGTTTGCAGTAGTGGGATGTTAAAGCAGTCTCATGCTCTGCTCTGTACGAAGTGCAGTGGATTTAAAATACTAATTTAATATAGATGCTAGAATATACCAGTGTACTATACTAGTTTGCTAGTATACTAGCAAAGATAGATTGCTAGTTCTCAAGTCCCTATTTATGGAAAAATTAATGGTAATCTCTTTGCCGTTGACATCTTATTGTTTCTGTATATACTTACTTTCTTAGTTGTAATAGCCAGGTGAAGCAGTTTTGAGTGGAACTTGAAATTCTGGCTTAATTTTTTAAAAGTACATGAGTTGTGAATGGGTTGGTTATGAAAGCTGTGTTAGGGAAGAAATGTATTTGCAATATATGTGATATGTGATGATAATTTGAACTTTTAAAGGCATGTAACTTTACTTCTAGTCAGATTATTTTCCAGTTGTGATGGTGCTGTTGTGTGCCCTCTTTCGCATGCACAGGCGAAAAAGAAAAAGAAGGAAGAAGCAGCAAATGCCAAATTATTGGAGGCCGAAAAGCGAATAAAGGTTAGTGTGAAATAAGAACAGTTATTGTGCATACTGTATGCTGATGTATAAAAGTAGTAAATTTGTAAGAATAGAAATTGCTAATGAAACTGTGAATAGCGATGAGATATGAACAGCATGTTTACATATGTTTGTGTAAACACGGGAAGCGTACACAGAGAGGTTTGTGACTCACAGAAGCACGCATACATAGTCATACATACATACACACATGACTATATGGACAGTAACTTTTTTGTGCCGTTACCATCCGTTCTGCTTACATGGTGCTTGCTTTGCATAACGTAAGATGCTCGTGCAGTAACATTATGCACGATATTCTTTTAAACAGACTGTATCAAAAAACCTCGTTGCTTCTCACCAAGCTTAGTCTTTTCTAGGCTGTACAGAACTCTTTTACAACTGTTGGAAAAGACAGCTTATATATGCACTTCCGTTCGTGCTCTGGCATTCTTGGTGTATTTTCGTGTGGAATTCCCAACTCAATAGACTCGCTGTCATGTGTACTAGGAAATAAGAAATTAATTCAGAAGTGCTGTTTTAGTGTGTCAAAAATATGCAACTTGCTAAGTAAGTTTTGATAGATACATTAAATACAGTTTTGTTCTTTTGTTTAAGGAAAAAGAGATGCGAAGGCAGCAAGCTGTTCTTCTGAAGAACCAGGTTGGTATACATCCAGTTGACCACACAGACAGAATGTCAATTGTGAACTGCTACTTAAGCTGTGGGGGGGGGAGGGTGGAGTCTTCAAAATATGCCCTTTTTAAATTTCTGGGTTTGATTCCTGCACAAATTTTCTTTCACCTTATGATTTGTTGCTTTGCTTTGGTATTGGGGTCTTTTTGGGGGATTATAAAGGGGTTTTATGACTTTGTGATTTCTGTTTCATAATGTTGTGCCAACTCTTTCTACCAGGAGTTGGAGAGGCATAGACTAGATATGGTATGGGTATGTTTATTTTTGTACATCTAACACCGCATTGTGATTTGGTTGTGATATGGTTGTCATAGCAATGCATAAAATGTAGCACTGGCTGCTGTCATATTACATACTGCTGCATGGCTTTACAGCACAGTGCATTGCATACATCTGCTTGTCTTGTCTGTTAAGGAAAAAAAAGACATGTCTTGAACATGTGTATAAATTGAACATGGCAATAAATAAACGCGGCTTTTAAACAGAAATCTACGTTACTGATGTCCCAAAAGAATTCAGACTGCTGTATAAAATCATGGATTAATTAATGCAAAATTAATCAGTAGTCAGATGACTTTTGCAAGCCTTGTCCCGTTCAGTGGGAATGAATCCAGACATTTTAAATACAATTTGAATTAACCTATTTTAGAAACCAGGATGATGTCTTTCCTAAGTTTGTAAGGTACTGAGGAAATTAGCTTTCAGTCGGTGGTAAATACATAATGTTGTAAGTATAGAGTGAAACGTTAGAATGTAATCCTAGCCTCACTGAATTGGATTATAAAATTCCCATAGCTTTTACTGGGGACAAGATTTATTCTACAGCTTTTAAGGCAAAACCCCCCTACTTAATGCTCTAGAATACGGCTCCTTAACGTGTTTGAAGTTACCGACAGAAGTTACTGAGGGCCAGACATACATAATGTTGTAAGTATAGAGTGAAACGTTAGAATGTAATCCTAGCCTCACTGAATTGGATTATAAAATTCCCATAGCTTTTACTGGGGACAAGATTTATTCTACAGCTTTTAAGGCAAAACCCCCCTACTTAATGCTCTAGAATACGGCTCCTTAACGTGTTTGAAGTTACCGACAGAAGTTACTGAGGGCCAGACATCAGTAAATGCAAGTGTTGTTGCGTATGTATATGCGCCACCACTAGCTTGATTAAAACAGATCTAGAGCTGAGAAAATCATATTAATTTGTTGCTTGGTTACAAAAATGTTAATATTTGCAGTGTTTGAAAATGACCAGTTTAAAATTTCTGCTGAATTGGCTACTGAAGAAGCAAATTGCAAATTCGGTAATAGCAGATGTAAGGTAACTGACCTGTTCCGGCCAACCATTATGCTTTTTGTTCTGCCAGCTTCTGAAGGAGCATCACAACTGACCATAAGTAAATCTGCATGCTTCTTTTTTACACTGTCTCCATGTTCATTGCTTTACCTTTTTGCTTTTGATTGTTCTTGTATTTGCTTTCTAAACCTGAACTAAAACATGCACAGACTTGGCCATTCTTGTCCTATATTTCGTATTTACTGTGACTTGTCTATTAATGCTCAATTCGTTACTCAGCTTTTTACTGGTTTGAAAATGTGGATTACTTTTGTTCTAATCCTACCTCCTTCAATAGGAACGAGAAAGGAGAAGACAACATATGATGCTTATGAAAGCCATGGAAGCACGTAAAAAAGCAGAAGTGAGTATGAACCTCTGAAAGTTTGAGGTTTTTGTGGTTTCATTCTGCAGTGATCTGTAGAAGAACAGTGTCTTTGATGCACCTGTATGTATAATTTCATTGGTATACATGGCAGTGGCAGGACAAGAACAGGCACAAACTGAAATACAGGAAATCCTGTTTGAAAACTCTGACTTTGAGGGTGGTGGTTGAACACTGGCACGGAGTGCCCAGGCAGGTTGTGGAGTTGCATCCTGCTGTAGCTGATACTGCTGGGGCAGGACACATGTGGAGATGGGGACTGGATGATCTCGAGGGGTCCCTTCCATCTGCAGTGGTTCTCATCAAGAAGCCAGTAATTGCACAGCTACTTCAGAGTCCTTTGTATTTCCTGGAAAGGAAGTGTTAGTTTCTCTTCTTCACATTGTCCATATGCATAAGAAGATCAAGGACTTCGTCACATTGGCTTCTCGGACTTGCTAGACAGGTTTTCCTCAGTACTTACCCAGGGGTAAAAAGACCTGTCTAATTCCAGTCCAGGCTTCTTAGAACCTGCAGATTTTGTAGATGATTCTAGATTTGAACCACAATGAAACCAAGCACACAGGATTGTTATGCCTTATTATTTTTAATTTTTCTCCTTCAGTAGAAACTACTGCTGTGCTTCAGAAAACAGGTGCTTCATTTCTTGTTTTGTTTTACTAAAAATATGTCAGAAATTGTGAACCAAGAGACAGAGAAGCCTAAAGTCATAAATGTGTGTGTGGCCTTTTGTGTACAATCATTTTACTTTGTCCATCTCTAAATCTTTTAAACTTGTTTTCTTTTTTGAACACAGTGCCATTAAACTGATGACAAAGTCCTGGTTGATTTAACTTTCCAAAATTTCAGGCTTTTTTTGATGCTGGACATCTAAACATCTAGATTTTTTGTTCTGTTTTGTTTCTGAAAATAAGACTATTATCAGAATAGCTGCCCTTTCCTTATGATGCGTGCTTCTTATTCTGTTCATATCCAGTTCATGTATTATGAGAATTTTTAAACCATGTGTTGTCCAGAGAGGTCTTCCCAGCTACTGCTTTCTTGAGTGGCCTCTGCTTTAACAGACGCGTATTGGTGATACGACTGTGTCCGCGGGGGCCTTCAAAATCCGACGCCTTGCATGGATGGCAGTTCTTTACCGTATTTTCACTCGTTCATCTTTCTGAAATGGTACTCCAAAGAATCTTCCAGTGTAAACATACTTACTACCCGTTTCCATGTGGACAGGAGAGAAAAAAACTGAATCTTAGACTTGCTCACAAATCTGACGATTGTGTTCTATTTCTGTAGTTTCCCCCTTCCCTTTACTTGAATGCAGGTTCCTTAATTGCTGTGGTAATTATTAAGATTACGTAAGTAGTGTTTTTCAAATTCTTAGATTGTTCCATTTTAAGTACAAGACGGGGGTTTTATTTTTTGCCCTTTTAATTCTATTTAAGGAAAAAGAGAGGTTGAAGCAAGAGAAACGTGATGAAAAAAGGTTAAATAAAGAACGTAAACTGGAACAGCGAAGACTGGAATTAGAAATGGCAAAGGAGCTAAAGAAGCCTAACGAAGATATGTGCTTAGCAGACCAGAAGGTAATCATAATTATGTAAACTTATTTTCTTGCTTCTGGCTTCTGTATTTTACCATTGTGACCACTTTTTCTCTTGCGGCCACTTCCAAAGCGTTCAAGTTTTGGTCTAAATAATTAGATAACTATTTGAAACGTATACAAATACAAGATACCACAAGCACTGAAGTAGCATATGTTTAGTTATTTAAAAGCATTTTGTTTAAAGGGGGCCTGCTTCCCAGAAAGCACTTGTGTGATTGCTTCCAAAAAATAATTACTCTTGAGTTATTTTTACAGCGGGAATATGCGTCAGCAGGAATATGCGTCGTGTCTCAGTACACCAGCGCTAGATAGAGCTTTTCTCATACCTGCAACTATTCTAAGCTGTTACTCAAAAAAAATTGTTCTCCCAGTCTTCTGTGTTCTTAGTTCTTGTCCTTCAGGACTTGACATACCTCAGGTTCAAGCCCTCTCTCTTCCAGGAATTCCCCTCTCTTTGTCTCCCACATATTTTTACAGCACTTTTTGTAGTATTTTGGCTCAGAATAGAGCCTGGAATGTCTTCTATCCAAAAAGTAAGTATTTATTAATCTCTTGCCTCCTACAATATGTGAAAAGGTAAATGTGTTTCAGCTTTAAATTAAATTTACTGGATGGGAGGTGGGGGGGCATCTTCTCTGTAGACTATCCCTTCTGGCATTCCCTAGTTAGTGTCAAAAACATTTTCTTTTGAAATATACTACTGAATCTTTCACTGTTTTTCCTCATTTTTCAGCCTTTGCCAGAGTTGCCTCGCATCTCAGGCCTTGTTCTCAATGGAAGCACATTTTCAGATTGTCTCATGGTAGTGCAGTTCCTGCAGAACTTTGGTAAAGTTCTTGGCTTTGATGTGAATGTGGATGTCCCTTCCTTGAGCGTTCTTCAAGAGGGTTTGCTAAACATAGGGGACAGCATGGGAGAAGTACAAGACTTGCTTGTAAAGCTTGTCTCTGCAGCTGTTTGTGATCCGATTTGTTACAGGAAAAAAGGTAAAAAAAAAAAAAAAAAGGGAAAAAATCCATAGTAAACACCTTATACTTATTAATATATTCTTCAAAATGTGTCTTTGACACCTCTCCGATTTGGATTTCCGTTCTCTCTCCTAACTCTTCTCTTTGTGTGTCACTGTTCTAATGTTACTCAGAGACTTTCTGTGCCCTGTCATCCTTCCCATTTTCCAGAAGTGATGTGTTTCTGGGCATTTTCTCGACCCTCCCTCATTTTAATTTGGACCTCTCGTAGAGCACTATCACATCTGTGGCCGTGCCTTTGAAATCCTTCTTTTCTCCCCTTTCATGCCTACCCTTAGGGTATGCTCTCAGTGGATCTTGCCATTTCTTGCTCCAAAGTCTGCTCTCTACATCGCTTCATCAAAACTCTGATTTATTCATGGTTTTCTTTCTTATTATCCTTCTTTTTCAAGCCAACGTAGCTCTTTTCTACTGTAGAACTCTACACAGCATGATTGTACAAAACTATATTCATCAAGTTCCCGTTGGATCATGTATTTTTTCATTTAACCTATTTTAGTAATATTAACAGTATCTCTGTTCTTGAAAACTTAGAGATGAAGCCATTCTAATCTGTTACTCTTCAAGATTTATATTTGAATAGTTTTAAAGATAAATCCTGATTAAACAGTCGTTATGTAAAAATGCAAACAAACCCACCCCATTTTTTTTATAAACAATAATGTAGCCTGCAGAGGAAAATAAGATTTTTAAATGTGATCGTTCAAAACATCTTTATTTTTTTTAGGCTAAAACTATTCTTGGGGAACACTTACTGAATGTCGGTGTCAATCGAGATAATGTGTCCGAGATTCTGCAGATACTCATGGAGGCTCACTGTGGGCAAACTGAGCTGACCGAGAGCTTGAAGACAAAAGCTTTTCAGGCACATACCCCAGCTCAGAAAGCGTCAATACTTGCTTTTCTTGTCAATGAGTTAGCATGCAGCAAAAGCGCAGTAAGGTAAGATTTTTCCTAAACAGGTCTGTAAAAATAGAACTATAAAAATGTTATAGCTCAGACGTACTGTATGCACAGTGTTCTGTTACAGGAGGATTCTTGATGTTCTTATAATGAAAGCTGGAATTTCCTAGGTTACTGCTTCTTACCTTTATGCGCTTCTGATATGATGGAAGAGTAGAACTTTTCCATGTTTGGTCTGTGAGTTTGTTTTCAAAGCTTGCACCAAAATCTCTCCAGCTATTCATGGAGTAACAGATGAGGTTGATTACAAAGAAATTTACTAGGTGTTCTAGGGAATAATTTAGAAGAGTTGTATAATGCTTCTGCAGTGCTCTGTTCTCCTGTTTTTTCCTTTTGTTTTTTTAAGACCTCTTTTGTCCAAATACTTTAATGAGGCTCATTAGTTGATCTGTCATGGTAGTAAGTCAAGAAATTGTATAATTAATCTGTAGTCAGTAATGTATAGCATTTCGTAAGTAACACCACCCTCACACCCCCTATGTTAAAAACATTTTAAAACCCAGCAATGTGCAATAAAAACTTAGGAAATGCCAATCTTTAGAATACCTATACCTCCCTGTACTTACTGTGGTGAAGTCTTTTATAATTTAATTGAGTGCTGTTTTGTTTCCTGGGGAGTTCGTGTTTTCCAAAGTTGAAAAATAGCAGGAGTGGGTAGTGCAAGTGCTGTGCACGTACAGGGCAAGACAGTTAGCGTGTATTAATCAAATTAGTCATAGTAAGAAAATTTATCTTATTGCAGATGACCAACTGTTAAGTCAGATTTGTAGAAATGATCGTTCATTGGTTTTTTATATTTTTATCATAGAAACAACTATAACCTGCTGAATTGTTGAGGCTGGAATGTCTCAGAGTGGGCTTGCAGATGGTCACTGTACTGAAGCACTTCTTTTGGTTCTTCAGTTTCTGCAGTGAAAAGTGACCGTTAGTTTGTAGATACATGGGTCCTAGTCAGAATACCGTACTGGTGAGAACTTTTTTTTCAGCACAAGGCTAGCTAGATGCTTTGTGGCAAATACATCTGGAGGCTTGACAGGGAATTAGAGATATGGAAAGAAATGTCAAATTCTTTGAATGACATGCTTCTTCATGGAAAGAAAATCTATGTGATACTGTAAATAAAGACTGCTTGACATTGGTACGGTGGTATACTGCATCAGCATTCCTAGTATTGGAATTTCCTAGCTTTAAAATTATTTATTTTGAATTCTAAACATTTCTCCAAGTTCTTTAAGACAAAGTATCTGGACATAAATGTCTGTCAGAAAAAGATATGTAAGTTCACAGTTAATGGATTATTTTATCTTTGACAGTGAAATTGATAAAAACATTGATTATATGTCAAACTTGAGAAGAGATAAATGGATGGTTGAAGGCAAACTTCGGAAGTAAGTTTTGTTTTCTTAAATATTACAATATGTTGCTTTTGTGCATTTTCTCAGATATGCTGCCATGTACACAATTGGTTCTGAGGGAGAAAATAAGCTGATACAATTACAGGTTTACCAAGAAGTTGGTAACTGAGCTGCTTAATTAAGATGGATGTGGATTTAGAATAGTGCAGCACCAGTCTTTTACAAGCTGTTAAAGATGCATGGGATTCAGAGTGTTGGTGTCCCTCCAAGTTGGAGCAAAGTCAAGTCTATTTTGTGTTCTTTGGAAGAAAGTAAAAATGTTTTATTGCCATGTTAGTGGAGCTGTCAAATGGATATTGACATTATAAAAGTTTATTTGGACCTACTATAATTACCAGTGTTCATTCTGAAAGGCATTTTAAGAAGATGTGATTTTCATACAATTTCCAATTGACTTTTGCTAATTTATATTATGTTATTGCAGTGTTTCCCATCTGTCAATGTTGCCTTGTTCCCTACAGCTAGGCATCATACATAGAATGCAAACTGAGATATTTTTAATATTTTTATTTAGGGTAAAATTGGAACTTTTAAAGGGTTGTCAGTTTCATATCCACTGTTCTCCCATTCTACAAGACAAAATTCCATACAGCAATCATAATGGCTCCAGCCACCAGGGGAAGTTAGAAGGCGTAAAGTTCATGAATCACAGGGGGTAAAAATACATAGCCAGACTCTCTCTTTTTTTTTTTCTTTTTTTTTCCAGTCATCTTTACCTCTTACTAGGAACGGTGAATCCTTTCTTAGTCCTTGCTTTAGGTGCTTGTGTTTCTAATCTTATGTCTCCCTTTTTTCCCTTTAATGTGTCTCAGAAGGAAGAAGGAAAGAAGTAAAGAAGAAGGACAAGAGGGAGGTAGAGGAAAAAAACCAGACCAATAAAAAGAAATTCTGTACTAATACTGCAGATCCCAGTCTGCACAGGATTAATACATTTTATCTTTTAGGACAATCCAAATACCTTTTCCTGTCTTCATCTGTATCCCTTCCATGGGACATAGTTTAAAAAAGTGTTTCTGAAGTTCTGATGTACCCAACTGTCCATTAGTGGAATGGGACCCTTACCTGTCCTTGTCTCCTTAGGGGCTGCTTAGTCTTTCTCTCCCTCCATCAAACTGTAAGTACTTGTAGATGTAGGATCCTCCCTTTTCCTCATGATCTCTCTTTTCTTCCCTTTCAAATAGTGGGCATAATACCCTGAAGTCCCAAGCCCCTCTTCCTTTCTACAATCATTTCTTGTGTTTTCCCCTCAGCTGTGGATTTCAGGTTCTGGTAGTGCCGTCCCTGATTTTGAGTGTATCATGGGAGTGCTCAGAAACGTTGTTCTTCCACTTCTTTGAATTCACTGGACTTGATTCATCTCTCTCCTTTTTGGTTCCAATCTTTGGATTTCCGAGTGTTTTTCTGATTAACTCCAAGAAGCTTTTTAGAAGATCCTTCTTTGATCAATTTTAAACAATGTTTTCTTCTATATATTATGTTAGTTGGTGTTTTTCATAAACTCTTACAACTGTTGTGAGCCTTCTCTGAGAAGAGATGGGTCCATTTCAGTCTTCTGTTTGGTCTTTTTTCCCTGATTCTGGACTTCATTCTTACACATGTGAATCTTCCCCATCCATTTCAAAGCTCAGGGTAGTTTTTAAGCATCCCAGTCCCCAACAGTTTTCGCATGGGAGTAGCAGGTTTCTTGACTGCTCGCCATGCCATCGATAGATGTGTATACTCTTTCGGTGTGCACACAGACCTTCGCGTGACCCTCAACACAAGCCCATCGTGCATGGGAAGTGTGCCGTGGTAGCACAGCGGATGCCAAGGAATGGGTTTGTTTCATCTCAGCCTGGTTTGGCAGTGTTTGTTGTGGTAGATCTCCATACTGCTCTGTCCAGGCTGTCTTGACCTATATCCAAGTGGGATGAGAAAAGATCCTACCTGTATCAGATGTTTTCACTAGGTGATTGCTTTGTGCTTACGTTCTCATTTTTTAATGAGACTAAATCCTCAACTGGATATCAGGGACAGGGGGACAGGGACAAGAAAAATAATATTAAAACCTGTGTTTGTAAGATACAAAAAAGCAACATTAAAATCCCAGGTTGGGAAAAGGAATCATTCTATAAAAGCCTGTAGGGATGCTTCCCCCCCTGCCCCTCACCTCCCCCCCCTTAAGGATATTGAACAAAATCCCTTGATAAGTATCATGCATATCATTGGAAACTGAATTCTGAGCTGCCTGGACTGTTTCTGCTGGTGTGATGGTCACTGAGAAGTTGCATCTGATTCCTTCTCTGTCACATTTAGATGTGAATCTTGATACTAACCGTCGTTTTTGTAAAGGCACCTGTCTCATACATTCGGTTCATCTTTCTTTGTGCTTTCTGTATCACAACTGTAGTCAGAAGAATGTCTCAGCTGAGATGATTGAGCTATTTTTTAACTAGATAATCATAATCTCAGTATCTCCATTTCCTTTACATGTCTTCTCCTTGGCATCTCTTGTAGCTTGGTCAATATAAAAAGGAATAAAAGTGAAATACAGCTACTTGAAGGATCAGGTAATATCTGCTTCTTTAGAAGACTTGGCTACTGCAGAACAGGCTTTTTCACTGCGACAATGTTCTTTTTAACATGCCAGTATTAGGGCATCCTCCCTGTAAGTTAATTTATTTCCAGTGAGGCCATCTCAGCTGTAAATGATGAGAGGATATCAAAAGCAGGGTTACGTGAGGGGAGAAATTACAGCCTGAGTTTGGGCAGGGGAGGGGTAATGCTGATTTGGAAAGCTTTAATTTTTTGAAACCCAAGATGAAGTATGTTAAAAGTGCAATATTTAGAATTTCTTTGCCTTGCCTCCTATTTAGTAATTATGTGGAAAAATTATGACGAAGGCATGAAAATAAAGTCAAAAGTTGAATTTTCCTTCTGTAATCTAGTAAACATTACAGTTTTTAAGTCACGCATCTGGTTGTCTGATGGGCCACCCGCTCTTTTTAGGGGGCAGTAGACTTTGTAACTCTCTCAGCAGTTGCCAATTTTGTTTTGGTATGTACCTGAAACTGAGAAAGTTGAAACAGTTTTCTGAGTGAAGGCTTTCTTCTCTCAGTAAGCCATATGTCTCGGTAGCTGCAGGAAAATTACACTCCCTCTTGAAATACCTGAATATTTTTTAAGTTACGCTCTCTTGGTTTCTCCCTCTACACTACTTCAGATACAGACTGCTGCCTTCTTATGCTTATGGTGCTGTTAAGAGAGAGCATCTTTGATTCGTTTCTGTCCTTACAATTTGCAGTCTTATGCAGGCTTCCTTTGACAGCATTATATATCTATTTTTGCTTTCATTTTTTGCTTCTTCTCATTTCTTTTAGGTATATTAAAGAGGTGTTTGCTGGTTCCTGAACCTCCACCTGCGCCTTTGTTATTGAATAGTCTTCAAGATAATCTTAGTCTGATTTGTCTCTAAAATTGTCCAGTTGCACAGCAGTCAATCCAATCATTGACTAGTGGCTTTGCTTGATAGTTAATTCCTGTGTATAGGCAGGAGTTTCCAGTCCAGATGAAGAAGATTTGATGGTTTGAAGTTATCCTTGTAGAAAAAAGATTTTTTTGCTAAAAAACTTAACTCGGTAGAAGCCCGAGTAGCATTGGTGCTCAGTGAGACTAAGGCTTTTTGCAGTAGACCTGAAAATGTTACTTGCTTCCAAATTCACTGGAAGGCTTGAGAAATTTTTTTAATCAAAAATATTTTAAATGCCTAAAATAGCTAAAAAATTCATTTGTATTGGAAAAGTAAAACTGTCAAACTGTGTAAATTCTCCAGTGGATTAACCACTGCATTAAAAAATCACACCCAACCAAATAAAAAAATTCAGAAAAACCAAAGCCCAAGTGTTTTCAAGCAAACAGAAGTCCCCTTGATGATTTCTTGCTAATGGTCTTTTAAAAAAGTCCTGCTACCAACTGAGCAGGGACAGCTTCCTTTAAATCTGTGCTGTTGAGTGCTGGCTTTGTCTGCCAGCATTGTAGAAGGCCGGTCCATCTGTCGGTGTGCCCAGAAGCCGGTACTTCTGCGACAGTCGTCGTACCTGTAGCCACTTGCTGTATGGAATGTTGTTTTGTAGGATGGGAAGAGAGAGAAGTATGACAAGGAAAAATTACGTGCTGGTAATTGTGTTTGTCGTTACCGTTCTACTTTTCCCATCCTGCCTTCTTCCAGTCATCTCTTACAAAAATCTTTGTCTTTTCTACCCATGTTTATTGGTCTCTTCTAAGTCAGTTGCTTTTTTGGTCTGCGTTGTAAGTGACTGGGTAGGCCTGGCTATTTACACCTCCTGTGATTCAGCATGTTTGCCTGCTAGCTCCCGGATAGGTGGAACTATAATTTTTGCTGTGTGGAATCTTGTCTTATAGGGGTTTTATAGAAGAAGAAGGTCTACTACAACCATAATTACTGGTATGTAAGTTTCCCTTTTCTTTCATAAAAGGAAGAATGAGAGTTTGATTGAGTTAACTCTTAGTAGCTCAGGTAGCTAAGATTTCTGAGAAGAAAAAGTATGTCCTAGAACAAAAAGATCAGCCAGAGGATTAAAGTCAAATAATACATAAATAATATGTAATAAACTAAAAAGACAGAAAAATCTGAAAAAAAAATATATTTTAAACCAACCTTGCTGTTGCCATGCTGATGTAAATAATTTCATACTTCTAACTGAGGATTTTGCCTTTTTTTACCCCTTCAGACACAGGTATTTGATGATCGTATTCTTAAATGCATAAAACAAAAGATAAAGAAGTTGAAAGGGTTCTTTTTTCTAATTGTCTTGCCTGACTTTTCAACATCCCTCTTGTGTTTCATTTCTTCTAAAGAGTTACACAATAAAATTCATCTGGGAGAAACAAATTCTGTTCAGAACTGAATAAGAGGCTTAAGGGGTTTCATAACCTGAATTTTTTTTCTTCACTATTGGTAATAAATACTGAGACAATACAATGTCATATTAGAAGAGCTAATTTGAATGTAAAATGTATGATTTACTTTCAGTCACATAGGAAGAAAGGTATGTTTATGCTACCGACACACTCCATGATTTCACCCCTTGTTGTGTTTCAAGGCTTAGAATCATTCATGCCAAGAAAACTGGCAAAAGAGATGCCACAGGAGGTGGTGATGGAGGAGAGGAACAGCACTCACTGGAAATGCCAACACCAGGCCGCAAACGCAGACGGAAGGGAGGGGACAGTGATTACGATGATGATGACGATGATGACAGTGATGATCAGGCAGATGAGGATGATGAGGATGAGGAGGACAAAGAAGATAAAAAAGGAAAGAAAGCAGAAGTTTGTGAGGATGAGGTAGGGGATTTTAAGCATAGTGAAACAATAATTTTTGATAGCTATTACAGTATGTGTTGGTGGGGTTTGTTGTTGTTGTTTCATTTGTTTTGGTTTGGGTTTGTTGGGGTTTTTTTCTTGCGTGCTTGTTTTGACATAGCTTAATTTCTCTGAAATTCTGAAGGTTTGTCCCAGATCCAGAGAACTGCGGCTTTGTTAGCAAATGAGCATGACTGTAGTTTTCTCTTAGAGGAGAATAAAGGTCATTTATTAGTTAACAAAATAAAATAATAAAGAAGTGTAAAGTTATATTTAACATTTTCTATTATAAAGCTTACCTGTGACCTTCCTACATTTTTTTTTTTCATAACATCTTTACTGTAGTCACTCCAGACTGTATTTGATCACAAGATGATAAATTTTACTAGTCACTATCAGATAAGATACAGGAAGGATCACTGGAACCTTTTTATCTTGTTGAGCTGAATTGTATCTACAATGGTCAAAACTTTTTTTAATGGAAGTGCCTCAGGCCTGTAAGATTCACTGTTGAAGTCTAGAATTCTTTACTGGGTGAAACCCAATAAAAAAGCAGTACCAAATACTACATTTTAGTGCACTGAGTATTGCACTGTTTGCCAGAAAATGATCCATTTATGCAAGGTTGTCAGATATCAAAGTACGGTTTTATGGGTGCTGTGGATCTGGCCGCTTGAACAATGCGTGTATGCAGTATGCTGCTTGAACTCAGATCTTTGCAAACGCTCTTCA
>NW_010112591.1:60562-73089 GCF_000699245.1 Pterocles gutturalis | reverse complement strand
CGAGCCAAGGGCTAACCCACCACAATCAGCAAACACTGAGTGTGGAACAACTGGAGCCATGGCACAGTCCTTGGTCCAGATCCCTGCCTTCGGGAACTGAGGGTGACTGGCAGGGACAGTAAGTTGTTTTCTTCAACATTTATCTGTTTTAGAGAGGACTAAAATAAACACTTTGCTAAGGCATTCACAGACCTTCTCTGGAAGCAGGGGAACATGGAAGCAGAGGAATTTAGGAATGACAAGTGGCACCCCCAGATTCCTTCCTGGCTGCTGTTGGTCCCTGGCCCCTTGCACTTCTCCACTGCCTTGTGCAACTGTCCCATCCCTCCTTCTGGGTTGTCCCTCCAAATCCCTGGTTTTGCTGTCACCCCCTGCTCTCAGCTTCAGTTTTGCTCTTCTCTTCCTAATCCCGGACATCCTGGTCTCTTCATCCAGCCACCGCTTCCCAGTCCCATTTCACCTGCTGCAGTACTGCCTGTAGTGCCTGGTAGCATATGTGTGCATGTGCACTCCTGTGCACGTGTGTGTGTGCAACTAACTGCACATGCACCAGCTGCATGCAGCTGTATCTGGCGTGCAGTTCAGCAGCCTGCATTAGATTACATCCTTCCAAAATAGACAAAACACATTTTCTGTCTTTATTAAAAGCTGTAAAGAGAATTTTATTTCTTTCCTCATTTGCTCTTACAAAAATGTACAATGATGTTTCTCTGGGGCTTTTAAAATGATGTGACAGTTATCTCCTTAAATAAATAACACTTACTGCAATCACCGGATCCTGAGGATCTTCCCCACACCCACCACCTCCCAGACACAAAACAAGCGAGGTTCTGCATGCCAGAGTAGGGGTTGCCCCAGAGGTTGCCATCGCCAGGCTGAGGTAGCAGCAGGCGCTGCAAGAGTAAGATGCGGGTTTTAGTCCCGACTGACAGGGGCCCTTTATAAGGGCCACTTCTGAGGTATGACAGTCCCTGCCCAGCCAGCTGCTTTCTATCTCACAATATTTCAGCTGTGTAAAATACAGTGGTAACACTTAGAATTAATGCCAGTTGCAGACTTATTCACAAGGCTAGGCATACTTATCTTTGTAAATTGCCATCTTACGAAAACCTGAATGAGTTAGAAAATACCTTGAACACATGTTTTAACAGAGCAAGTCTCTTCAGAAGGATTAAAGGGAGGTGAAAAGCCAGGTAAATACTCTTTCATGAAAGCATGTAGAGATATGAAAGGGGGATGAGGTTGTTTTTCTGCTCCTTTTGTTTGTACAAAAGCTGCTTGGCATCTATACTGTATGTGTTTGTTTGTTTGGCAATAGTCTGCCATATGGCTTTTCTCTTTTCTTCCAACTGCAGCTCTATGTTTTCTAAGAAGCATAAATCATAATGATAGGTAAAATAACAAGACTTCTGTCAAAAAGGTATGCACCTCTAGTGTTTTAAGAGCATGTTGATACAGCATGTTGTATTGGGTTTGTGTGGCAAGGTTTTGGCAGCGGAGGGGCTACAGGGGTGGCTTCTGTGAGAAGATGCCAGAAGCTTCCCCCATGTCCGATAGAGCCAATGCCACATGGCTCCAAAACAGACCCGCCACTGGCCAAGGCCGAGCCCCCAGGGGCCCAAAAACCCCCCCCGCCACTGGCCAAGGCCGAGCCCATCAACAATGGTGGTAGGACCTTTGGGATAACATATTTAAGAAGAGGAAAAAAAGCCTGCTGTGAAAACAGCAGCCAGAGAGAGGAGTGAGATGTGAGGGAAACAACTCTGCCGACACCAAGGCCAGTGCAGAAGGAGGGCAGGAGGTGCTCCAGGCGCCTGAGTCCCCTGCAGCCCGTGGTGCAGCCCATGGTGAGGCAGCTGTGCCCCTGCAGCCATGCGGGGTAACGGGGGAGCAGAGATACACCTGCAGCCCCTGGAGGACCCCACACCAGAGCAGGTGGGTGCCCAAAGGTGACTGTGACCTCATGGGAAGCCCACACTGGAGCAGGCTCCTGGCAGGACCTGTGGCCCCTGGAGAGAGGAGCCCAGGCTGGAGCAGGTTTGCTGGCAGCACCTGTGACCCCATAGGGGACCCACGCTGGAGCAGCCTGTGCCTGAAGGACTGCACCCGGGGAGGAGACCCACTCTGGAGCATGGGATGAGTGTGAGGAGCCCTCCCCTGAGGAGGAAGTAGCACTGACAGCATCTGATGAACTGACCACAACCCCCATCCCCCATCCCCCTGCACTACTGAGGGGGAGGAGGTAGAGAATTCAGGAGTTAAGTTGAGCCTGGGAAGAAGGGAAGAGTGGGGGGGAAGGTGTTTTAGGATTTAGAGGTTTTATTTCTCATTATCCTGCTCTGATTTGATTGACAATAAAGTAAACTAATTTCACCAAGTCAAGTCTGTTTTCCCTGTGATGGTAATGGGTGAGTGATCTCTACCTGTCCTTGTCTCGACCCAGAAGCCTTTAATTGTATTTTCTCTCCCCTGTCCAGCTGAGGAGGGGAGTGATAGAGCAGCTTTGGTGGGCTGGCGTCCAGACAGGGTCAACCCACCACACATGTATACATTGTGTTTTGCAGAGAGTCTGGAGAGACAAACTCATTTCTACCCCTCCAATGCTTTGCTGTCCTCCCCTCCCAGCATGGCAAAATGCCTTTTTGTACCCAGGTGCAGGTTTCGTTCTTTCTTTCACTTCCTTTCCTTACAAAATGTCAGTCTTTTAGGTATGTGTCCAGAAACACCAACATTCTCCTCTGCTCAGAAAGGACACTTCAAGCTAACATCAAAATCACACTCACTCCTTTTCCTGTTTTGTTTGTTTGTTTTGATTTGTGCTGTTTCCCTCAAAATAAGCCAACTTTGCTCTTACAGCCATTCCTCCTTATGAAAACAGCTTAAAATATTTTCTTCAATGAAACCTGGACACCTGCCTTATTTCAATAATCTCTCAGTGCTTTAAGTGAAACAGATGCTGTTGAGTCAGACCAACAGAGATTGTACTATTCCTAGTCACTTTTGTTATCTAGATTCTCCCTTCTAAAAAAAAAAAAAATCCCCTTAATCTGTATATCACCCACTCTCCAAGAGGGTTACAAAAGGCCACTGAAAAGAAAACAGTGCACAACATCTGGAGGCTGCAGAGTCTGCTGTGCCCAGCCTCCTCCCGGGGCTGGAATCAGCTGTGCATCCTGCTGACTCAGACCCGCCACGCTTTCAGAGGAGTAAAATATGACTAAAAAGTGCTAAAGTAAGAGTTCGTCTATAATTAAAATTTGCCAGCTATGTCTAAATGAGTTCAAAATACCTCTTCCATAAAACACTATTCCTATAAAAGGAGATTTTTCTTTTCAGATCAAAGAACAGTTTTAATAAACGAGGACAAAATTATCTGTCACAACATTTCTTACAAGAGACTGTGATCAAATTGCTTCAGTTTTTAACCTGATCCCTCTGACTTCTGCGAAGCATTTCCTGGTCAGGTGCTGTCAGCAGCCTGCCCCTCATGGGGTTTCCCTGCTGTGCATGGACCCCAGGGCCAGATCCCGTTAGCCCCGCACAGCTGCACTAAGTGGGTTACTGAGGGTCATGGTCCCTGTGATCGCCTGAGAAAGCAACAGATGAAATCAGGGACTGCTCTGTACCTGTCTGACAGATTATTTATATTGAAGAGAAGCTCATGCAGTCTCAGAAAACACCAAAAAGTGGCATGTCTGCTCCTCTAGGGCTCTCTCAGACAATTCCTCTGGTTTCCTCCACTGAAATGAAAGCTCTTCCCTGCAGTCACTCTAGAGCTGCCGAGGGAAGGTGATAGTGCAGCACAGCAGCAGTCTTGCTCCAGAGGCTGTACACAGCGCCGGTGCAGCAACACCAAAGACCAGACTTCAAGCTAAGAGATATATCTGGGGACATTTCACAGAGGCTGCTGGCTGCTACACAAGGTGATCGACGTATCTCTGGTGCAGCTATCCCAGACAGCTAGTTTTCCAGACATATTTTTTAAAATTTTTGAAATTTCTATTGATCTCCATCAGCATAAATAATTTTCCTCTATTTCATTATATTTACCATGTGCTAAACAGCATCAAAAGCATGTAAATTATTACAGAGGGAATATTTCTCCTGTTGGCATCAGTTCAACACAGTGAGAAGAAAGTGTCAATGTAAGCATTTTCTCAGGTGTCCAAGCAGCTATATTAGGAATATGTCCTTGGAGGAATAAAAAAAAAAAAAAAATCTATTTCCAGTGTGACAAACTTTTTTATAATTGTTATAATTTATAATTGTTTTTATTGCTTATTATTGACCCAAAACTCAAGACAGATTAAAATATCAAGAGACACATGGCAAATATTCATGGTTATGCTAAGCATTAAGTGGATGGCTGAGCAGATGAAAAAAGGATAGCTGCAGATCCTAACACTGAAAAAGGCATTGGGCAAATTCTGTGGGTCAAGAGGAGCGAGGAACCCTATGAAAAAGGTGAACTGGGAGTGGGTAGCAAGGGCTGAGCTAGGACCTTCTCTTCTACCTTCTGTTTTTTAATGGGAGAGTAACTGTGCAAAGAGACAGGGCAGCTGAATGGAAAACTATCAGATCCCAGGTATGCCTCAAAGAGCAGAGCTGGAAAACCAAGTCTCCATCTCCAGAAAGTAAACTGGTAGGTTTTCAGGACACAGAAATCTATGAGGCAGACTCCTGGCAGCTGAGTGGGATTTCAGCCTCAGCTCCCTGAAGGCTGAAGCCCCAGGTTCCTCCATCCAGCCCTCCTCCCATGCCCACCCCAGAATGGGTGGGAGCACCTCACCAGAGGAAGCTCCACCTTGCACAGCTGCAGCACAGCTGCCAGCTCAGACACAGCCGGATAGCAGCCTCCTCAGAGCATGCATAGATTTGTTCACCTCTCAATGGCAAGAGCCCTAAAGGATTTAAAATGGTTAAGCTACATTTTTTCACGTGTTTCAATCATGCTCTGTTTCTCCATGCTTTATGGTAATGATGAAGTGGTTGGCCAGTAAGACAACCCCGCTCAGGCAAACTCTTAAAAACCATGATCATATTTGCTTACAGCTTGGTTTGTAAGGATAATGTAACAGAATAATAAATCCTGCCCCCCCCCACCACTGAGGAGCTTTGTTTTTCCAAAGTTAAATAACTTGGTGGATTGTGGCAGTGCACAATTTACCCTTTCAGCGTGTGAGTCACAATCGACTTTAATTACTTAAGTAATTCAGTCCCTGAGCACCGTTTACAGTGGGCACCATTGCACTGTTTGGCATCCAGCCTGTGATTTGCAGATGTATCTGAATCTCCCACATGTGTGCAGTGCTCCCGTACATAAAACTTGATATATTCCTACACCCCTTCCAGGAGTCATATATTACTTACATCATCTGTATTGCAAACATACCAGAAGCGCACTACAGTTTTCTCTGGAATTCAGCTGGCTTTTCATGTTTCCTATGCCTGAAAATACATTAAATGTTGCTGCTTCATCCTATATCTCCACATTATTGACTACACAGCCTCTTTTATGCAGAGCAGTACTCTCCCTGTAAGCAGGTGAAGGTTTGCTTAACACGACATGGCTTCTAAGCTACTTATTCTGAAAACACAGTCGTAATGGCAGTGAGAAACAACAGAAGGAACCAGGAGTAATATTTCCTTCTCTGAACATTTGAATGGGCTTGACTAGAAGCGAAAGAGAACTGAAAATTGAGAAGATAGCTAGGTGGCATCACCAAGAAGGAAACAAGCTGAGATTGGCTCTGCAGTTATGGTAACTGTCAGGAGCAGCGAGGAAAGCCAGTATGGAGAAAGAGGAGGAAAACAGCCCTGCAGCATTCCCATGTGCATGGCCAGGCTGCAAACTACCTCTCCTGCAACTGCTGTGAGTTCTGGGAAATCATTTATGTGGCTTTTGAAGTCTTCATTCTCAAATGGATCCTTTGTTGCTTCAGATATTGATCAGCTTACAAGCTGTTCTGGGCAAACATGAGAGGAAAAATATCGTTTTGGAGAAAAGTGGAATATTGCAGAAAGTAACATTTCTAGAGCACACATTAGAACCAGATGTTCCACTTAAAAGTATTTGTGGTCAGGGATTACGTGGAGAAACTAACTGCTATAAAGGGAAAAACCCAGAATTACAGCACACTGGATACAGCAAAAAGTTACACCAAGAGAAAAAAGAATATTGAAGAAGGATATATTAGGTGTCTTGCACTGACAACTGTAATTACAGGTTACTATCCAAGCAAGAAAAGGGCTGGATCCAGCTCCCCCTTCTTCCACAGATGTGCTGCTGGACTTTTCCCAAACCACGTAGGCTTCACTTCAGTACTGACTAAGGACTCGAGGGCTTTGCCACACTGAGGGGATTTATTTTCCTCTCTCACTGCGCCTTAGTCACAAGAACTGTATGTGGCCCAGAGGCAGCCAGTTCTGGGAGGGCTGGCTGGGGAAGGGCTGACATGGCAAGGCGTTCAGGGCACTGTGTGAGGAGGAGGAAGGTGGCTGTCAGTCCCTCAGGGCCCTTCCCAGCCCAGCAGACTCTTCCCAGGGTGAGAATCCCCTCATAAATGGAGATTGGGCTGTTTCTCTGACATGTTGAAGAGCTGTGAGTGACAAATTCACTGATATGTTTAGGTCACCCACATGATTTGGTGATGGAAAATGTGGAAAAGCCTACAAAGAAAAACAAATACTTTAGTCGTAAATTTGAATGACAGAAAAGCATAACAGTAGAACAGCCATACTGTCAACAGACAGAAAAGCAAAGATTCACCTGGCTCTATACCCTGAGTGTGGCCAGAAGTAAACACTCGAGAGAAGCATATGAGAAGTAATGCAGACACTGAGTCACCCTCCCCTGCCTCCCAGCTTCTGGTCATCAGCGATGTAGTGAATTCTGAGCTGGGACTTTCATCCTGAACAACATTTTGAACAGAACTTGATGGCTTTATTCTCTGCAAATTTGCCCCATCAGCTTTAGAAGGCGTATATTATTTTTGGTCTCTGTAATATCCCGTGGCCATGAGTTGCACAACTTCACCACATGCTGGGTGATGAAGTGCTCTCTTTTTAAATGCCCAGCTGATTATTTCATCAGCCCTTATTCTTATATTGTCAGGAATGATAATTAATCTCTTTCCTCTACTACCCATTACTATTCATGATGTTATCAGCCTTCATCTCTTCCCCAAGCTGAAAATACGCAGTATATTTCGCCTTTCCTCACACTGAGTCTGCGTCTTCCTTTTTCTGGGCCACTTTGAGCTCTCCATTCTGAGCTGTGGTGATGAGTTCACTGCATAATACCCAGGATGCACATGCATCATGAATTTATGTGATAGCATAACTATTTTTTTTCTGTTTGCTCTCTTTTCTTTCCACAATAATTCCTAATAATCTTTTTGACCACCACTGAACAATGACTGATTTTCACAGGGACTTATCAGTAATGACTCCCAAATCTCTTTCCTGAACATTAGAAGCTAATTTAGAAACTGTCATTCTGCGTGTAGCTAGGGCACTTTTTCTCCTTGTGCATCACTTTGCATCTATTGACATTGAATCTCTTCTGTCATTCTATTGCCCAATCACTAAGCATTGTAAGATCCTTCTCAAAAGCCTAAAATGAGAAAATTGATAGTGAAATCTGGACAATTTCATGTTAAATGTATTTGTAATTTCATGGGAAGCATAGTCAATATGTGAAGAATACGACTCAGTGAAAAACATACCTCTTACTGATAAAAAGTCACAGGAATTTCATCTCACAGAGGATCTGATTTCTAGAGAAAATAAATTATTTTCTTCATTTGTATGTGGCTGAGGGAGTTATAGCTTTCTAATCTAAACTTCAAGTCTGAAATATCTACAATGTGAGGAAGGCTGGATTTGGCAATCAGGTGGTCAGCTTCTCTTCATTGTCTCAAGGGGACTAATGAAGCCTATACAATCAGAGAGTATTGGCATCCCAGTCAGGATAGCTATATCCTGACAAGACTATGTCAGGTCTGATAAGACTGCAAATTGGCATTCTTCAGTGTCCTGACACCCTGATGCAGGGTGCACCACATGCTTTGCTGTTTGCATACCCCCACCATACCACAAGTAGCTGCTGCTCACGTGCTGCATCCCCCTTAAGATATAGTTTGGAAATTATTTTTATTGATAGCTTTCTGTAATGATTTTTGAGCCACCTGTATAGGCCACCTACACCTCCAAGCAGTTAGCTGTGTCACCAAAGTCAGGGCATGTCCCACTGGCAGAAGAAGAAAAATGTTCTCTCTGTGCAACAACAGAGCTGAAGAGCACTTGTTACCAGTGTAACCAGAGAGTTTAAACATGCGTAAGGCAAACTCAGCTGTACATTTGCACATAGGAGCCTGCATAAGTCAAGAGGTAACTGATTAGCTATGGATTTGCAAGCATAAATCCTGCCCACAAAAAAGATGCGACAGGACCTGGGAGAGATTCGATGCCACCTCCCATCCTTCTTGGGTAAAATGCATCAAGATGCTGCAGGTTTCCCTCCCTCATTCCTTCCTCCCCATAGCCTTGACTCTAGGAGCTTTAGTTATGCAAGTGCACAGGGTTGTGCTTTAGCACACACAGTCTTTTACACATGTTAAACGTGAGTTTGCTGCATCCAGTGTCATCACAGTTCCAAAATTTCATGTGGAGTGCGTCTCACTGGACTGCATTCAGTTATTTATTCTGTCTCTGGTTCTGTCCCCACCAAATGCAAGAGCACTTACTTCAACACAAGGAGTAGCAGTCATACAGCTGGAAAGAGAAAAAATGTGAATTAAATGCCACTTAATTTTATTTAATTACATTTGCTCTCCTCCTTGCCCAAAAAATAAGATTTAGAAAGGAAATAAACTATCTGAAAAGGAAAACTATTAAGTAAGTTTCAAAGCCAAGATCATGCCAACTAGTATTGTCTATTTCCTGCCTTGCTTATCTTCTTTTAATTAACCTGTTTCTGACCTGGGCCGTGTGTTTGCCTGGCAGACAAAGTCCCATTTTGCAACTGCTCTTGGTCAAATAAAAGAGTCTGTAGTAGTGTTTATGATCAACACTGCTGCTGTGTATTTCCTGTAGCAAAGCTAAGAGCAGCATGAGAGTGAGGCTGGGAAGTGGACGTGGAACAGTAACATAGTGGAAAGCTAGGGTTTTACTCAAAATGTGGCACGTTGAAGTGGTTGATAAAGTGATTGATCTGCTTCTGTCTCCCTGTTTCTACAGCTCAGATGTCTGGACGCAATCCTGGACCCAAAGGGAGCACAAACAGCAGAATTTCTATTCATTCTTATCTTCCAAAGTGCAGATTTAAAATCCTCTTGTGCACAGTGACAAACAGGCCATTGCTGGGTGACAATAAACTTGCTTCCTAAGTGGAGTCTATCCCTTTATTAAAAGTCTGAAAATAAATCCAATAAAATTCTCAGACTCTAGATAACACCTAGAGGTCCAAATGTGTGTTATGCAAAAGGCAGCAAACCCAAAAATATGTAGTTTTAACTGCCAAAGATTTTTATCTCTTATGATTTTAGTAGCAATTTGATGCAGCCCAGGACAGCAAAAGGAGTGACAGTAATCCACTTAACCAACAAATCCTGTCCTCCAAAAAGTACAGAGGCTCAGGCTAGGGTAAAACTGAGCTTGAACAGTTCATCTTCCAATGTAGTAAATTACAATAAAAACATTACATGAATGGAAAAGTTGAAGGAAGGAAGGAAAACAGGATTCCGATGCAAGAAAACAAACAAGAATAAGTAGGATAAGATACCTTTATCTAGGCAAGTGAATAACTTGTTGGTAAATACAGGAAACTGATGCTATGAATAGAGAATTTCAGAGATAATTCCTTTTCTCCCCAATTGTTGTCCTTACTGTGTTCCAATAATTGATATAAAATGGTGGTTATTCAGTGCAGGAAAGCTGTATAAAGAACTAAACTCAGCCAACTATGAACAATTGCAAGAGTGATGTAGGAAGAGAAAAGCATATAAAAGGCAGTTTAGAAGAAACTCCTCCAAGGAAGGCAATCGATGGCAGGATGGAACCTCACACTCTGGAAAAGACCGCATCTGAGCTGCCTTGGAGGTGGATGCTCTTACTCTGTGGCACGGTCTACAGGCAGCCTCACAGCACTGTGACTCCCTAGAAGTCCTTTGCTGGACCCTAACACCTTCCAGCCTGGTCCAGCTACAAGCACCGCAGCATCTCGGATCACAAGCAACCAGCACTGTGAAGGTTGAGGATAACAGATAAACACAAGATTTTCTCTTCTGTCATAAGCTCAACTGAAATACAACATGGTTCCAAGCAGAGGGGCTGTTGCCAACCTGTTTACTTACTTACTGTCAGATGACAAATGCTGACAAGTCTTCATCTCCTCCTGTTTGACTGCTGAAAATGTTTTCCAGAGTTTCTCCTGCCAAAGACATGCTAAAGTGGACATAAACAAAGGTGGATGCACAAAGCCAAGATATACACTGCTAGGGGTGGTGAGGTTGCTGCAGCACCATACCCCCAAGTTGCAGCGAAGATGAGCATGATTTCCTCACACTTTCTTTCATTTCTTGTTCAGGGTAATTATATTTCCCAAGGATGTTTCTACTGTAGCAGGCAAGGTGCATCTTCAGTGTTGTGAACAGGATAGGCTTAAGCACAGACATCATGGTCTTCACCCCTTAACAGGGCATGTCACAAATGAAATTGAAAATGTTAGAACACTTAAATTAAAAACATGCAGCTCTGGCAACAAATAACTATGTGCAAGCTTGCTATACCAATTAGCAGCACTTTTTTTTTACTTCTCCTCTGATCTGAAAGATAAGAAATATGAGTTCCTGAGAGTACAATATAGAAGAGCATCATCCAGCATCACTAAAAACCATTTAATCAACTGCTTCCCTCCAGCACTGGTCAAGGAAGAAGGATTTGCTTCTCAAAATACTCAGTTGTCTCAAACTCTTTTAGGAAGGATTTTCTGCTTATTCTCTTTGCCTGACCCAGACCAGCCCCTGCCTCAACTGGGCACACATCCCTGGGAAATAAAAAATTTGTTGTGAAATAGAGCTGGAAAAGTACTGAGAATATTACATTAAAGCACTGTGTTTGGACGCTGCTTAATAAGTGCTTCATTTAAGAAATACCTACATGTTCTGTCTGACATCAAAACAAACAATTCCTCTGAATTTATCTAAACAAAATCTGAAGCAGAAAAAGGTTAAAAGGATTAAATAGTCCAAAAATTAAGTAAAAAAAATCCTTTTAGTTCAAATAAAGCATTTGAGATTCACAAAAGAATCCTGAAAAAGACCCTTTTTGGCTCAGCATCAGGCGAACATTTTTCCTTTCTTTTGGTTCAATTGCCATTCTGACAAAACTAATATTCACCTCTCTCTCTTCCACAGCACAAATTCAAAGCAGGAGTACCCCTATCTTCCCACACAATGCTGCGTTCTTTCCTAAGAAGAATTTCTTTTGAAGCTGAGATGTCTTGAGCATAAAATCTATAAATAGATCCCGAGGAAGGTGACTTGGGACAGCTGTGAGCTCTATAAAGGGTGATATTCCTACTCAATGAGAGCAGCAAAATTGGATTCAATTTATTTCTATGCCAAAGACTCACAGCCATGTATCCAGATGTCTGTAATTTTCCAGAAGAGGAATCAGCAAGCCTCCCTCAGCAGGGAAGCAGGATGTTTTCTTGGGGAACTCTTGTGCCACCCAGTCTGGTGGTGCTGGTCTGCAGATCAGGCTTGCGAAGGTGATGGAGAAGGGCGAAGTCAGGAGAGTACTCAGCTCTCCCAACCCAAAGGTTCAGTTTCATGTGTCAAATATCTGAACATCAAGTGGGCTGGAGGCTCAAGAAAACAGCAAGAGGGTGATAGGAGCTTCCCCTGAGCACATCCGAAGGCTGACAGTGGCCAGGCATTGCTTCTGCCAGGCTGCCTTTGGGATGACGGGGCCCTTGCTCCAGCTCATGGCTGACAGAAAGCTGTGGCACAAATCTGCTACCACAAACACTGCCAGTTAGGCATTTCAATAGGTGCCAAAGGTGAGATGTACATCCAGCTGTAATCACCTTCCCATAAAAAGCAGGAGAGATCCTGTAAGTCAAGGCTTAGAGACATTCATAGAAAGCAGAAGGAAAATGTTATTGCCACTGTGGTAGCTGTACCTTTATCACCGGGTTACTTGTGATGTCTATGTGAATATACAGGTACAAGAGAAAATGACAGATTTCAAATCAAACCTCTAGCTTATTACTAACAGCAAAAGCAGCTTTAATTTATATTATGTAAAGAGCTTCCACTTAGACATCATATCCACACTGCAATTTCAAATAAACAACATTTAAAACTGCAGCTAACAAGATCTAAAGTTAAAAGCCTGATGATTAATCCATCACTTCACCTGTTTTCCCAAGTTATGCATATTTAGCCAAATAAAGTATTAACATTTTATATTTTGCATACAGCAGCACTGAATAAAATAATCCACTGTGACAAATGTATCCG
>NW_010112591.1:0-60531 GCF_000699245.1 Pterocles gutturalis | reverse complement strand
GGAAGTCTTGTAAACTGTTAAGAAAGCTGATGTAATGCACAAGAAGCTCTCGGAGATTTCACAAGCAAAAGGCTGAGCTTTCTGAACAACACCTTGCACATATTTTCTGAATGCATTCATACTTGTACTGAATTACACCACTGTGCATTTGTGGCTGTTGTCGGGGGCAAGGAATCGCAGTGAGTGCCACTGGAATGGCTTCTGCGCCTCTTTCCATTACAAAGGGTTTCACACCGCACTGCAAAATAGCTAGAGATAGGAAAGGTGAAAACGAAAAACTAGAGAGAGCTGAAAATCACACTCCATCAAGAAGCATGGTGTGGGGCTAACTGAAGCTACCTGGCATAACTAGTTTCTCACAAAAGCAGCCGAAGAATATGCAGAACAACTGATTCAGAGCAGACTGGGAGCGAGCGTATTAAAAAGCAATGCCAGCTTGCCAAATACAACCAGAATAGCACTGTGTGCTGTGACACACAGTCAGGGAAACAGGCTCATTACCTAATGCATATGTTTGGAAACTGTTTCTGAGGGAGATTTTCTGGCCATAGGTACAGTTTGTTCCTCTTTCTCATTTAGCTAGGTAACATTTTCACTGATTAAGGAGAAACATAAACCTGTTAGAGCAAGACTGTGACGCATCCTGGCTCCTATCTAGGCTTGAGCTGGGAGGCTGAAACTACGTCACCAGACCTGTGAGGTCTTCCTGGGGTGTTGTGTGTGACGGAGGCAGGTTGCCCACTGAGGGTGACTGAAACTACAGGCAGTTCAGGATGTGCTTTTCACACATTTATACACCATGTCTTGCACTTCCATCACAATATACTTGTATATAAAATCTTAAAACCTGAGAGGGATGATTTACAAGTGCGTGACAGCAAGGCACCAAGGGAAAGATGGGGTTTGTTGAGGGAAGGCTGCTCCTTGGGCAGGCATTGCTCTAGTAAGTCATTCCTTGGCCCTGCTTATGACTTTTGCCTGCTGTCATGATGTAAGGCTTAAGAAGAGCCCAAGTTGTTACTGACTTTCCTCCAATGATACCATCCATTAATGTCCTGTTAGTAAGCGCTGTCAACATCAATAATATTGTGGGTTTAGACAATGTCTAGGAAACAGGTGGAGCATGCCATGCTCTGGCTACTCACCTCAGATGGGGTTATTACCATCTTCCTAGTGGACTCTTTAACTGACCACTAAGACCTCAGGGGCAAAACGTCTGGTAAAATGACAGCCTACAAATGGCTGAGGCATCAGTAATCCAGTTTTCCAGTTAATTCTGGCATTGGTCTTTTGAGTCTGTTACAAAGCTTAGTGACTTCAGAGTCCAAGTTTTAGTGCCAACATCATGCAGCGTTTACACTGCAGAAAGAGCCAGAGGTGCTGTCATTGGATTTCAGTGCTCTTGATGGAAATTTTTTTCCATTCATTTATTCAAGTACTTTTTAAACCCCAGATAAGATTTCAGCATCCTGCAGCAAGTTCCACCATTCAGCTGGGTGTTGGGTAGTGGAATAGCTCCCAGCTTTTGTGAACCTGCCAGCTGCCACTTTTCATTTGTTGCCTCCCGCAGTTTTTGCATTGGAGGAAAGGTCTCTTCTGGGGAGCTCTGAGCGGTCCCCGCTCACCTTCTCCATACCGTCCACAAATCCATGCTGTATCATAACTCCTGCTCAGTCATCTCCCTTCCAAGCTGAAGAGTCCCCATGAGGCTCCAAGGCAGGACAGCCACCTCTGCACACCACTGAGCTGTGGCAACGGGCACAGAGGAGCAGGGTTTGCCAGCCTGGGCATGATGGGGTGCATTTAGTGCACTCTGAAGCTAATGCAGTCGCTGTTTTACATAATACAGATCTGCCTCCAACATGCAGAAATCCCTGACCCATTCTCAGAGGATTTCAGTGGCTTGGCACCAAGCGTATCCTTGCCCCAAAACTGCACTTCAATGGAAAGTGGTCGTGGCAGTGGCTTTCCAGCCAGCCCCTTCAAAACTTCAGCCTTTCTCAGGCATGTTTGTTTTGACTGCTCCAAAGTTTTCTCTCCCTTTAATAGATGGCAAATATATTAACCAGCACAAACAGGGAGCTCATATGATCGGGTGGAGGGATAAAACAGATGGCACATGAGTCACTCCCGTTTGCAAAGTCAGTGATGAAAACACACTCTTGCTTTAGCATCCTTGCTAGAGTCTTTTTCCAAAAGACAATTGAAGAGCTGCGCTTGGCACTGAGTCCCTTCAGATTTCCAGGCGAGAAAGGGATCACCGCTCAAGTTCTTTCTTCGTATGTCATAGAATCATAAAAGAATGGTTTGGGTTGGAAGGGACCTTAAAGATCATCTATTTCTAACCCCCCTGCCATGGGCCAGGTTGCTCAAAGCCTCATCCAGCTGGCCTTGAACACCTCCAGGGATGGGGCATCCACAGCTTCCCTGGGCAACCTGTTCCAGTACCTCACCACCCTCACAGGAAAAAATGTCTTCCTAAAATCTAATCTAAATCTACCCTCTTTCAGCTTATACCCATTACCCCTCATCCTCTCACTACACTCTCTGATAAAGAGTGCCTCCCCATCTCTCCTGTAGGCCACCTTGAAGTACTGGAAGGCTGCTATGAGATCCCCCCCAGAGCCTTCTCTTCTCCAGGCTGAACAACCCCAACTCTCTCAGCCTGTCCTAGTACAGGAGGTGCTCCAGCCCTCTGGATCATCTTTGTGGCCCTCCTCTGGCCTAGCTCCAACAGGTCCACGTGCTTCTTAAGTTGGGGGACCCCAGAGCTGGACACAGTACTCCAGGTGTGATCTCACGAGAGTGGAGTAGAGGGGGAGAATCACCTCCCTCAACCTGCTGGTCACACACATCAAAAGTGATCTGGGAAAGAGCTTGGGGACTGTGGCAACCCCCTCATAAAAGTGCTGTTTGACAGTAGTTAACTCCCCAGCAATGATGTGCGGGGACTGAATGATGCCACCAAGACACCAACTGCAGTGCTTCCCCAGGGCCACAAGCTCTCAGTACTTCTTCAGTGTATTAAGCTTCCTTGTCAGATTTTTTTTCACCTGCTTTGCTATTTGCTTTTAATTCCCTGTGCCTCGCAGCACTAGGCATGTTCCCTGTTTTCTTTTCTCTCTTTTTTTTTTTTTCTCCTCCCACAATCCTTCTATGGGTAATGGGTTTTGTATGCTAACTCACATCACTGAAATATCATGAATGACACAAATAGGAGTAGAAAACATTCCTTATGCTCTTGCCAGGAAAGATCCTCAGCCTATTGGAAATAATGATTATTTGCACTGTATAAATTGGATTTCTGCCATGAACAATATTAGAAGGAAAAGGCAATAAGTGGTGTTACTCTGCTGCTGAGTATTCATTGTGTTAAAATAAAAATAGACATAATATCAGATAGCTACCACCTGGAAACCGCATTATGTATTTGGGTGACAATACAGTCCCAATCTGCAAACACATTTGCACATGATTACTTTTACACATTGCAAGAAATTTCCTTGAAATTCAGGGAGTGTAACATTAATAGTCTTTATTCTGCAGATGACAGGCTTGGCTTATGGGAATAGGCATAAGGTAGTTATTACTAACAAGCAAGTTTAGTTAGTTTTCTCTCATAATTCTGGGAGATGGGATTACTGGAATCAAAGACATATAAACAATTATCATATTATTAGTTATTTCTAATTTAACTGTTCAAATTTAGAATTCTTTAGATAGCAAAAGACATTTCACTTCAGATCTAGAAGGGATTCTTTTTTTCCAAAAAAACAAGCCAGATTTGTTCACAGAACTATCTGAAAATTAACATTTGTATTTCAAAGAAAAAATTGCTATTATTGCAGATCAAAATCTTTCACAAAAAAAAAAATCAAATGTGAAACCTGACAAAATCAAGATACATACACAGAGAGAGACTTTCTCATATTTTTCCTCTTTCTTTTTCAGACTGACACAGTAAAATTGATAATATCAAAATTGTTCTGGTTTTGCTTTTTATTTTCCTTTTTATTGCCTTCAATAATTTTTAAATTTTCTCACCTTTGAAAAAGAAAAATTAATCTGTCCCTCCTTTGTGTCATGCTTCAGGCACTAGAAAGGTTTTTCAAAATTTCAATAGCAACCAGCAGCAGAAACACTTGAAAATGTAAAAAATTTTGCTTGGGTGGGCAGAGGTTCCTGTTCAGCTTTCATTCTATTGTCCCCAGTTGCAAAGAAATATTTGACACTCTTAAAGTTTCAAAGCAATCAGACTTGGATGTTTCAAAAGTTTACAAAAATTCCTTTTGAAAAAACTATGTGTTGTCAGACAGAACAACATTCAGAACAAATCCTGACTGTGGCAGATGCTGGTTATTTGCATTGGGCTGCCAATAGTAATGAGCATCAGTAGAAACAATACTTCTCAAATACTAGAAGCAGCAATGCTCTAATAAAGAAAAATAACTCACACAAACCACATAATTTGTCTCTTACAGCGTCTCCTCTTAATGGTGGTTAGAGTGATCACTGATTCTGTCTGCCATGATCTTTAGACATCTAACGTGTGGGACTTTACAGGGATCTGATTTTCACACACCATGCAAGCTCAGGCCCTTCGAATACATTTCATGTCCAAAGTCTTCCACCAGCATATTTCTTGGCACACACAACATAGCATATGCAAACTACACCATAAGATAGTCACACATGCACACAGATTTCACAGACCAATAAAAAAGATGAAAAATACAAGAATTCGTTGAGAGAAGAAATAGTATAAATGGAAAACTATTAATCTCAAAAAAAATAGTCTATTACAAAACAAGACGCCCTTTTTTTTTTGTGGTTAATGATGTAATCTTACATTGCACCAGTAAATTGTCTTTGATCTTTGTCTCTGTTACCCTCCTGTGTACACAAGTATAATAGCTGATTTCTGCTGTGGTAGCACTGTTTTCCACTGTGAGCGGAAGGGATTCGTGGCCTCTCGGGCTTGGGCTGGTGCCAGGTAATGAATCTGTTGCCAGATTCTTTGTAAGCACTGTGGGACCACCTTGCTCTCCTGCATTGATGCGGTTCATCACTTCTCTGCTCCTTCCTGCCTCTAGTCAGCCTGGGAGAGGGGGCTGGAGGAGATCGCATGCTGTCCCTGCCCAGGAAGGACTTTACTGACACAGTTCAGGTAACTCAAGTAGAAGTGAATGCACTTTCTCACCCTCCACATACAGATATAGCTTCCCATGGAGAGTCAAGACATGGCCTCAGCCTCACAAGATGTGCTCAATCCTTCAGGTCACATGTAAATGCTTGTGAGAATCTCTTCAGTCAGCCTTGTCACCCAAAACCTGTAGGACAGAAAAGGTACCAACAGAAACCAGAAAGTATCACAGACTTAAGCAGACCTGGCTAGGCTCATCTCAGAATAGCACTATAATTGCTCAGTCCGAGCAAAGCTTTTCCAAAAAAATGGAAATGGGACAAAAATGTAACTAGGTGGCTTACACATAAGTAACTGCCGGCATAGATGCACCCTAAATCCACCATGCCTTTCTGCAGGTAGCATGAAATAACAGCTCTAAGAGACACAAATAACTTTAATATATCCACTTAAATCTATCCAACTAAGGCACTGACATCTGATTAAGTCTTAAAGTATTGATACTAGCTATATGATCTGTTCGCCAAACCACAAAAAAAAAGACGTGTGACCATATGGTGAACATCTGCACTGGCTCTTTGGGTTACTTTTCCTTCTTGACTCACATTTCCTCCATCTGACCTATGTATTAAGGAATCATGAGTTACAACGTTGCTCATTATTTTCCTTGGGCAATATTTTTTGGACAATAAATCTTACTTTCCTTTTCACGTTATTCCATATGAACACCACTTTTAAAAGAAAAATAGTGTGGCTTTGTTAATGAATTTGAAGCATTAAGGTGTCCACACATGGAATCTTTGGGTCTTGAAACCTTAGCACCTCAGTTTGAACGCAGAGAAATACAGCCCCAAGCTGCATGCCCAGGAGAGTGGAGACCCCTTGCTAAAGGGAAGCTTCTGGCTTGAGCCTGCAATGAAGGGAAAGGACACATTGCGTCAGGACCTATTTTGCATCTCAGTTATAGGAGGTTTTGAGTGGAGGATGTCAATTCGTTAACTGAATTAATTAAGTTTTTAAGGGGAGAGGGTCAAAATAAAATGAAAATACTTTTCTACAGAAGAGATGGGTGTGGGTCCCTCAAGCAGGACCACTGGCCATGCTGACCATAGCTGGCAGAGAGGGACACAGGGCAGAGCACAGGGTAAGCACTGCACAGCAGGTCATCCTTCGGGCTCCCTCACATCCCTGAGTCTCCTTGGGAAGTACTGCAGAGGTACTGACCCACCTAAGACATCACTGGACCAGCCCTGGCCCTTTCTCTTCCCATGCTAGTCACCAACAGACTCTCAGGGGTGCGTGAAGAAATGAGATGAGGCCAACTGGGGAAGGAGCCCACAGGTCTCAGGAAGGAGGTGGTGTCAGGTGGGTGTCCCATATTGCACAGAGGTGAGGGGAGGGACGTGGTCCACACGAAAGCACCTGCAGGAAAGCGAAGTGCCTTGCACACCTCCCATGCACACACCCCATGTGGCAACATGTGGCCAAGGACCTGTGCCCTCTACAGAGGTCCTGGTGCATGCTTTCATTTTGATTCCAATGCTGTTTCAAGTTTCTTGGGAAGAAGATGAAGGTCACAGACACCACCCTGCTTTCATGCTGAGGTCCCATCTTGGAAGTGTTCCATGTGTACCCATGGTAACAGCAAATTCATTAGGCTTGTCCATACACAAATCTCCTGGGCACCCACAAAAATGATGTCAGAGAGGGGTGAAGTCCAAATTAATTTCAGATGAAAAAAATTACATTTGTTATTCCAAAAATGCCTCTTACTGATAGGTTAATACAGCACTCAATTTGCATATCCAATGCTTGTTTTAGCTTTACAACTCACTTTCAGTATATAGTCAGAATCCACATAAAAGGTTTTAACTTAGTAAAATGTCTGTTATTATCAGGATTTACTTAGCTCTCTTCAGCTATACAACATGGTACAACAGGGGACAGATACTTCTATCTGATCACTGAACTCAGGACAAGACCCTTACTGATTCAAACCATCTGGTAAAAGCAATTTCCTTGAGTCCAGGGCATGCATCCCACAAATCACTATAAACTAATAAAAATGTACAGCCTACAGGAATACAACGAAATATGATAACAAACTCAAGCTGTTAAATGAACAGCATAGCCAACTGCTCCTCAGAATGGTTCGTTGATTAGTCAACACCAATGCAGAAAAGCTTCACGTGGATAATTTATTGTTCACATAAAGATCACATTATTATAACATTTTCCTGTTCACTCTGAGATAATAAAAGACATACTCCAAATCAATATTTATTATTTTAGTTTTCCTTCCTCCCTACTGTTGAGCTTGACATCCTTCCCCTCCCCATTTATAGCCTGCCATTGCTAACTGAATCCCTTCACAACCTTTGAGATAAGTATCTATAAGAGAGCCATATATCATCATAGCAATAAAACAATCCCTCCAGACACATTTAACCACCATGGAATATTGTCAAGCTCTGAAGACAAGTTGTTCCCTGAGGAGCACAACTACTGAACCTTGATTTCCTGCAGTTCAATGTCCCACAGTTTTCCTCTTCCACCCCAAATAACCACTCCAAGCTTCCAGCATGATAAGTTCACCACAGGTCCTTAAGTCCTTTCATAGTATGCTCTGTGTCCATATAACATTTTGCCTTACAGTATCTCCAGTTGTCTTCACATTTCCCAGGCTTTCTGGTGACTCTACTCATTTCTCCTTCATGCCCTTGCTGCCCTTTTCTGTCTTGTCATTGGGGCAGGAGACAACTGTACTGGGACTAGGGTGGAAATACACGTTGGAGAGTTGGTCTGACAGAAGGTGCCTGCCACCTGGCCAGCTGAGGGGCTGCCAAAACCAACACAGAGCACTAAGTTGTCCAGATAAGTAATGAAGAAAATCTCTGTCCTTTTCCCACCTGCCAGGACTTTTTCAAAACTTGATTGACAAATCAGGATTGCTGGAAACACTACCCCTTCTCAGATTTGGTTTGAAGCATCTGAGAGTGTCACAAGTTCCTAGAGAGCCATCAGACAGGCAACATAAACCCCTCACCTTCTTCTCCCAACACCTCAAAGCCAACCACTTCCCAATCCACCCCATACTCCACTTTTCATTTAAACTAATTCACAAGACTCCATGTGATCTCCACTAGACTGACCAAATTCTTCTTGAATTACCAGGCACAGATCATCACTTTTTTGGTGTCTACTGGTAAATTTACATTTAAAAGATCTGTTGCTTATTATTGTTAATGTTGCCAACTCAAATCTATGACAATGTTAAATTTGGTTATGCTGCCAACATTTTGCTCCCTCTGAGGTGGAGAGTTTCTTTCATTATTGGGTTATTTATACAATTTCCTTGTTCAAAATGAAGGAAAAGAACACAAAAAAAATTACTTGAAGCATAGGGAAAGCCTAGGAATTTGACAGTTAAGACAAACAAGGCTGCAGTATGCATATTTTCTTGTGCAGCTCTTATAAACAAAGTTTAGCTGCCTGAATCCTAGTGGTTTATACTCTTTGGGCAAATATTGAGCTAATATCGTGATTCATATCCCTAGTCATACTCCAAAGCAGCACTGTGTTCCCTCTACTGTGTTTTGGATGTGTGCAACAGAATGTTACTGTTTGATCCAAAACAGGTTTTATGACTTGCTTCCTTTTCCTTTGGTGTATTAGCAGAGGTTTTTGGCAAGCCTGACTCCTTTACAAAGGTCATCAGAACAAAAGGGTCAGATTCTCATTTCATTGACTTGGAGGAAACTGAGTGGGTGGGAATAATAAGTATTACATCCCTCTGTGAGCCAACAGCTGTCCCCTGTGGGCAGTCTCTGGCCCTAAATTTTTTTCCACGACACATTTCACCTTTGAGTCTTGGCTTTCACCAGCAAGAAGTGAGAACATACAGTTAAAGCCACTTTGACATCAATCGGTCATTTTGCTCACCTAAAACCATCATTCATATGCTAATGACATGTTCAAGGCTGCCATTCATCTGCCAGTTAGTCCCTAGATGGGTACTGAAGTTTTCTTGGGTCACCTCGGCACTTAGCAGTGACTTGAGACTGACAAATCCATCATGGCTCCTGCTGCTGTTGGGGCTTCTGGGAGCTGAAATGCAGGCTAGTCTTACCAGCCAGCTCCAGCACAGCAACCAAGCTTAGAGAATTATGAACACCAGCTTTCTGCCACCCCAGGAGGGCCACAGCCCTGCTGATACCTGTGGTGGGGACCGACAGCCACCATCACAGAGCACATGCAGGACACAGAAGAACAGGAGAGGTATGGCAGGGTGGGGGGATGCTCATCTGTCAGGTCTGGAGATGTCTCACATGAGAAACTTATCTTCAGGACACAGTTCACAACTTGGTGTCTTGCAGAAGCTAAGAGGAAGAAGAAAGACTGCACAGCTTAAGTTCAGCCCTGGGTTGATGAACCCAAGGTAAAGCATAGACACAACACTCTACCAGATTGGCTCAGAGCTAGCTGGGAGATCTTTGTATCGTGTGACACACAGATGTGCTCTAGCTTACTTTGTACATTCATCTCGGCCAGAAGAGACTTGGCTCATCTGTCATTATGCTCACTCTGTCGCTCTTCTCTTTCACAGTGGTGGTCTCCCATGCCATCACACAGCACAGAAAGAAGGAGCTATCTGAAGGTACAAGATCAAGAAATGGCCACAGGCATACTGATAGGGACCATAAAACCTTAAATTGCATATGGGGCAAAACATGCACAGGCAGAGCTGAGGGAGTGCAGGCTCTTCCAGCCCATAACCAGGGGTGGGCAGCCACCAGCCCAGGAAACCATGAGAAGCAAACCATTCAAGCTATGCAGATGTCGGAAGCTGCTCAAGAATGACAGGAGACATGGTGTCAGTAGCTGACGAGTTAATTGTTGGAGTGAGAGTAAGGTGAAAAATGGGAGAAATGACTGAGGCCATGGTCTCACCTGTGGTGGCAGACCTACTTCACCCAGCTAAAATCCTTCCCACTCCTACCCCCATGGTGGCACAGCTGTGTGCGGTCACACCGGGAGACACATCAGGGAAAAGATCGACATGGAAAAAACTAGTACAGATTATTTTTCAGATGATCAGAAATTGTCTTTGTTGGCAATGAGACAGAGAGCAACAGGAGAGAGAGAAGGGACGAAGGAGGGTCAGTGGGGATGAGAGGGGGTGGAAGCTGTTTAAATGGCATCACACTCAGATGAGAGCACACAGGCCAGCAAAGCCTAAATCCTATCTTTAAGTCACTTGGAATTCCCCAAATCTCACTGGAAAAGGGGATCTGGATTTCAGATGCACACAGGACTTTTTTTATGTTGCTCAGAATCATTTCATTTCAGCTTTTGGTCTGGGGGGGCATAGTATGTATATATATTCGTGTATAAAATGAGAGATGAAGGGCCAAAAGAAAAAAGACTGGGCCAGACCAAAGCTTGCATCTTCTGTGGGTTTCCTCAATAAATATCTCTATTTTCCTGATAGGGGCAATCCTTAGTTAACCATAGTTCATAGCACAGTATTAATGTATGGCAGATGTTTGACTAGTTTTTGAGGAAGCCATGAAATACATGTGTTTGGCCCCTATTCTTTGTTCAAAAAAAAAAACCCTACATCACCGAGAAGAGAGAAAGAGAGAAAGAAAGAATCTACACTTCCCCAGACATTACACAGTGCATTCGAACTGTGAACCTTCCCCACGCCTTGTAAGGAGACTTTTTAAGAATTCTGGTTATTGAACACCTATAAATTTATTTCTTTAATTTTAAATAAAAATAAATCCAAGTCTCACTCTCTGCAAGAACAAAATGTGAGAGAACACACATTGTGCAGATACATATTGTACAGTACTGCCAACATCTGTTGCCATAATTAAAGAGAGCAGCATTTGAAGCAATAATAAAAATGAAAGTAAAATGCTGAAAATACAACTTTTCAATGATTTCATTCTGATAGGCAGCCTCATGTAACACACCTGAAGAGTGAAAGGTGCTTGCTTAACTTTCAGTGCTAAAGTTCTGGCATTCTGAATTTCAGCAGCTCTTATTATCTTCATCTTCAGATTTTTCTATCCTTTAGCTATGTGTTTTAGAAACAGACTAAATTACTATCACAGAAATATACCTTCTCTTTCTGATAAAACAGCACTGCCTCCTTGCTAGATAATACGAGTTGTTGATGCAGGCTAGAAAGCATTTGTTCTTTCATATCAGATCTTAGGTAAAAGAGCATTTTTTTTGCTACTGGATTAAAAGGTTGACTAGGTTTGTCAGAATAAAACAACAGCACTTACATTAACAAACGAAAGGTGTAGAAAGTCCTCAGAGTCATTTGGTTTAGACTGAGTGTGGATATTTTCCTAGCATGGATCACACTAAAATTTTAATGCTATAATGTTAATTACCATATAAAATCTTACATAACCATACCTAGAAAGCAAAATTGCAAACTGAATTTCTTATTCAGCCTATAATGTGAAATTAATCTAGTAATCTCAGTAATCAGTACTGGGACCAGTGTTGTTTAACATCTTTGTCGGTGACATGGACAGTGGGATTGAGTGCACCCTCGGCAAGTTTGCCAACAACACCAAGCTGTGTGGTGCAGTCAACAGGCTGCAGGGAAGGGATGCCATCCAAAGGGACCTGGACAGGCTTGAGAGGTGGGCCAATGCAAATCTCATGAAATTCAACAAGGCCAAGTGCAAGGTCCTGCATCTGGGTAGAGGCAATCCCAAGCACAAATACAGGCTGTGAGAATGGATTGAGAGCAGCTCTGAGGAGAAGGACTTGGGGGTGCTGGTAGAGGAGAAGCTCAACATGAGCCAGCAGTGTGCACTTGCAGCCCAGAAAGACAACCAGATCCTGGGCTGCATCAAAAGTAGCATGGCCAGTAGGTCAGAGGAGGTGATTCTCCCCTTCTCGCTCTCATGAAACCCCACCTGGAGTACTGCATTCAGCTCTGGAGTCCTCAGCACAGGAAAGATATGGACCTGTTAGAGTGAGTCCAGAGGAGGGCCACAAAGATGATCAGAGGGCTGGAGCATCTCCTGTACCAAGGACAGGCTGAGAGAGTTGGGCTTGTTCAGCCTGGAGAAGGCTCCAGGGACACCTAATAGCAGCCTTCCAGTACCTAAAGGGGGCTACAGGAGAGATGGGGAGGCACTCTTTATCAGGGAGTGTAGTGAAAGGAGGAGAGGTAATGGTTTTAAACTGAAAGAGGGCAGATTTAGATTGGATATTAGGAGGAAGTTTTTTACTGTGAGGGTGGTGAGGCACTGGAGCAGGTTGCCCAGAGAAGCTGTGGATGCCCCATCCCTGGAGGTGTTCAAGGCCAGGCTGGATGAGGCTTTGAGCAACCTGGTCCAGTGGAGGGTGTCCCTGCCCATGGCAGGGGGGTTGGAACCTGCCCATGGCAGGGGGGGTGGAACTTGATGATCTTTAAGGTCCCTTCCAACCTTAGCCATTCTATTCTATTCTACTTCTATTCTATTCTAACTGGTGTTTAGTTACTGTTGTTTATGGACTACATTGTCCCATTGATCTGAATGACAGATTACAAATCTAAACATAAAAGTCTTTGCCCTGAGGAATTTACAGTCTACCAGATGAGGTATCTTACAAAAGGTGAAATAATGCAACAAACAAGGGGTTTTTTTTCTAATTCTTGCTTTTTAGCAATAAAACTTCACCACATCTCTAGTAGGAACTTGCTAAATTATCATCACTACTAGGCAAACATCTAACTAGAACATCTGAGAAATGGCTACCATTAAAAAAAACTCTGGTAATTAAAGGCCATGATTAGCTCAGAAAGGTGAATTTGGCAGGGTCAGCCAGCTCTGCCTCAGTTTAGGATGGCTCATTTTAGATGCCATATTTTTTATACGTAATGTTCTCAGTTACCAAGGGATAATAGACTCTTCACTGAAAAGATACTCAAATTCTCCCACCTGGGAGTTCTAAATGAATCTATACACAGTTTGTACCTTGTATATGTCAGTGAATGTGTATTATTCAACAAGAACCAAGGGCAATTTTCCAATGCCTGAGAGTTAAGGAGACTAACATGTCAACTTTTCTCAATGCTTTGCAATACAATCCCATTGCTACATAAATCAACAGTAAATAATAACCCCCTTAGTACTATCTTCACCTTCCATTAAACAAAATGCTCTTAACTTTAAATTGCAAAATTAAATAAAGGAATATTGCTCTATCATGTATTACATGCACTGTTCATTATTTTATGATTCAATAAAATAGAACGTAACAACAGGATTCAGCCTGCAGGTTCACTAGTAGAGAATTTTAATCAACCTCTGTGCTGCACCACTTCATCTGAAAAAAGGGGCAGATCAAGGTCTACAGATGAAGTTTATACTTGAAAAAAAATTTCTAGATACAACCACAATTTTATTTGGCTAATTATTTTGGAAATGCAGTTACTCTTTAGAAGCATAAATCAGTGGTAGCTATCTTTTTATACTATTGCTATTTACATTTCTATTACTGTTAGTAACCACATCTATTTCATATATGTCAATTATACATAATGTGGGCATATTTGCAGCAAAGTATAAAAATGCCATGTACCAGCCTAGCAAAAATAAGGCAAATAACACAGTTCCAACAACCAAAATACACATCAAAACCTTCACATAGGCCACCACAAGAAAATAATGGTTAAAAAGCATGTGTTCAGGCCTCCCTCAGGGACCAGCAAACTCAGCTTCTTTGATGACAGAATGGATAGACTATTTAGTCATGAACTAAGGTTAGAAACTTCAGCCACTATCACTGTCTGACATGACAAATAATAATGTTGTGTTTTGATGTCAACTTTATAGATTCCATCTAGACATAGCTTTTTCTAACTGATGGCTTACTAATGGTGATAATATACATAATGGCAAAATCCTTTAATTTTCTTTAGTTTTCAAAGGTATAGCTCAAAAGAAATTCTTAAGAGATATAAAAAAGTACCTCATAATATTCATTGCTTAGATATACAAATCCTGGACACACATTTCTCCCTTGATTACAACTCCCTATTTTTTCCTTCTCCATCTTCAGTGAAATTATTCTGAGCTTCATCTTGCTCTTCATAATTTGTCTTTCAACTGCATCCTTGGGTTTGCAACTTCTGTATTTTTTTCCACTCAGTATTAAGGTACATAGAGTCCCTGCTTTGGCAGCAAAGGGTACATCTGTATTTTGTAAGAGTCATGGTAGTTGTGGATGCTGTAGTCCAGGCCCCACCCAATTGCATTCTGTTTGTCATCAGTTATCCAGCTGTTCAATATTAAGATAGGGGAAAGTAGCACACCTGTTGCAAGGATTACTTCCAAACATGTGCTTGGTAGAGTATCCACAGTAAATATTCTTCATATGGCAGAAGTTAACCATAACGTATTTCACTCCATTTGACACAGCAGAGTTGCTAACAGCAGTCATTGATATCAGTCGTTGCAATTTCAGGGGTACGCAGATGACTCAAGAACTCCTACAAATTTTGAAAGGTGTGATGAAAGCTCCCATGTTTGCCCAGGCTCAGCAAAATTCTGTTAAGTGCACTCCCTTTGGGTAGGTTTTATGTTCCCAGAATTCCTGTCTTCAAGAATACCAACACTGCACCGCTAAAAGGCATGCAGACAATCACCACCTTGTATATGCAAGTTTCAAGCCAACATATACTTTATTATTCCAAGTGAATCTTTCCTAGGTCTACGTTCCAATTTTCCAGAGCACTGGCAAGAAATACATTTGCTGAACTCAAAAAAGATCACTATTTTCAGCAGTGATTATGACTGGTTTTATCCGCCATTAGAGGCCCGGAGGACAAGCAAAATAATTTTTGCATCTGCCTCCTCACTGCAAAGTTTGAGATGTTGAGTTCCTCACAGTGGTCGCTGATTAGCTTGAAGTAGAGACATGTGCCTGTGCTCTAGAGAATTACGTCATATCCTTTATCTTCATAAGACATCTTTCCCAGTCTTTGACCAAGAATTGTAGGAGGAGCAACTCATTCAATTTTTCTCCCCTGCCAGGTCTTGTAACCAGTATCTACGACCACAGATTTTATGCTTCTACTCAATACACCATGGCATTTCTGACCAGCTTTGGTCCTTCTGGTAAGTATCAGTCATTTTTAAGATGGCTCTGTCAGCTGGTTGGCTAACTGTCTTGCAAAGTAGTTTGTTTATAAAAAAGTCCAGATAGTTTTGGTACCGAAGGAATTTAAACATCACATCTGGTCTGCTTCTCTGGACAACTACCTTAATACCAACATGAAGTCTATGACATGAATGTAGGAAATACAAAATGCTGTTAGGGTTTAATTTTCAACACCTTTTAGATGTTTGCATTATACTTTCAACCGATACATGATCTATAAAAATGAGGAATTGCAAAGGACTGAGTCAAAATGCTCTTGGCAGATTTTGTCAAAAACTCTGTTGATCCATTTAAGCATCTCTTCCAAGTGGGAAACATTAAATATGACTATTCTGCAGCCAAGAAAGTAGTTAATTCCATAGTAATATAAAGAAGTTCTTCATCTCTGTGTCAAGCCTGACAATGCAGGTATTATGCCATCCCTTCAGCAGTTGCTGGATAGAACTTCAAGCTGTGCTGCCAAATTCTACACATATTCCTCACAAACATGTCTCCTGGAAACATTTGCCAATAGTAAACAGAAGATTGCAAATGGTTTTGAAGTCACCATCATAGGAATGTTTCCATGTAGCCTGTGTGTTAATGCACATTGCCTTTGCACAAAGAGTATAATGAAAAACACTTACATTGGCAGCTCAAATACTTTCAGAGTCGTTGGTACCTAGTGTCTATTGCAGGGGAAATGGTAGAGGGCAGGTAATCTGCACAACGGTGGCTTCCCAAAACATCGTTCCAGACCAAAGTATTGAATCTTGTACTGCTGGATTGCCTTTGACATGACAACAAACAAGTATCCCTACCAGGTGCTCTCCTGCATGCACTACATCCCTGGTGTGCTCTACCGGTCTATAACATAGGAGGACCCGTCCCATCCTTCACCCTGCAGGCTGTCTGATGTGGAGTGTTCACTGCTTACATCTCACAGGAATAAATTGTAGGTTTTCTGGATACAGTCATACAAATAGCAACAGAACAACTCCATTTATGCAATATCAGGTATCCTTCCTGATTGCCTCCTGAAAGCTATCATCATTGCTCTCGCTCAATGTCCTGTGCACAGAAGGAAGAATATTTAGCAGCAGCACAACATTTTACTTAGAAGTTGATGGTAGGTTTTCTAACAAGACTAAAGGGTTGTCTTCCTCTCCCAAGTTACTGAACGAGACACATGATGTCCCAGCCTGCTTAGTATTTAAATGCCATTCACATTCCTTGTTAGCCTCATAACGTGACTTCCTGAAAAACAGCAGTAAAATGTGCTGTAGGAGATTATTTTTTCCACATGTAACTGTATAAACTGTATTGACCAAAATCTATCAAGGGAGCACGAAAGACGCAGAAGTCACGCAACTCCTGAAGATCAAACTGTGGATCTGCTGATACTTAATGATATAAACTCAAGGATTACTCTTCTGAGAGATGCCCAGATTTACAGTGATGAGATCTGGTAGTTTATATGATGAAGGGCTAATCACCATAAACAGAAAGGCTTGGAGATTGGCAGAGGACAGTACAGGCAGAGAAAGCCCAATAGCACCTGGACCTGGCTGCTTGCATGGACCTCAGCAGAGGACAGCCTGGCCACTATCTGGGTTTTGCAGGAGTGTACAGGAGATGTTCTCACCAGGTGGCCTTGCAGACAGAGTGGGGCTACTGCCCGCAAGCATAGGGGACTCATGGGATGAGCATTTGGGGAATGGTGTAAAACTTACTGTGGCATGTTTTAGAGGGGATGATGGGAAGGCATGAGACTTACGGGATATTAAGTGTAAAGACCAAAGGCAAGAACGGGAGGGTGAAGGTCACTTGTGAAGGAACAAGTGTGGAAAAATACAGAGACAAGTGGACAAAGGCATCCGCTTGCATGCAAATAGGCTGCTGATCAAAAAGCTAGTGTGGTCATGCCGCATGCCTAATCACCACAGTCTTCTAGTTAAACTGCATTTCTAAGAGTGTGTGTGTGTGTGTGTGTGTATGGGGGTGTGCGTGCAGCAGCTGGAGTCCCAGGCCATGGGTCAGAGGGTACCAGCAACTGGAGATACTAGTGTATGTTTCTGTGCGTGTATGTGCATGTGTGCATGTTTCCCTAGGGAACACAAGTCCTGTGTGAGCACATCTATATGCAATTCACTAGAAAATTTCAAGCCAGACCTGATTGCAAGGGGTAGAATAAGGGGTCTGGGAGCCAGGTCTCAGGGAGACCATAGGTCAGGGGCTGCATACCAGAGAGAGACCAGGGGTCTGAGAGTCAGATACTGGAGTGACCATAGGTCTGCACAAGCTCCCAGAGAGACCAATGTGTATATGCATGGATGCATGCATGTATAACAGAGGATCTGACTGGCAACAACTGGAATGGAGCTGCAGACCTACCACTGCAAGCACATTCACGTCCTGGTCTCCAAGTCAGCAGCCAAGAAGAAATCAATGGCAGAGAGGCTGAGGCTGGGCAGAGCCTGGGACAGTGCAGAAGCACTCACGTCCACCCATTCCCAGCCATCAGGCTGGAGCACCTTACCCAGCTGAGCCAGGCAGAGGAGCCTGCAGGCAGGTGACACGGCAGACCTCCATGCATGAGGCTATCTAGGTCCCAGGTCACAAGGAGCACATTCCCAGCCCATGCAAGTCTTATTCTCCCTAGACAGGAGAAGGAGGAAGAACCTGAAGCAGAGGAGGCCACACACGGGCAGCCCTGACATGGAAGACACAGGTAGGCATCCAAGGACTTTGCAGTACAGTACACAGCCTAGAGGCACCCTGTGCCCACAGGGTACCCATGGGACAGTCACAACCTGCCCTGTCAGACAGTGTGATGGAAAGTCTGTCAGTGTCATGACGAACACCATGCCGTGTCCCGAGGATGCAGGGGTGCAGCAGTGGTTTGGCTTCTGCTTCATGGGATGTTGCACGGTTATGGACCTAGAGCCGTCCTTCCCTCTCCAGCTGCAAATGGCACATCTGTCTCCTGATTCAGGGGAACAAGTAGGGCCAGCCCTCCTCTCCCCACTATTTGTTGCTGCAAAACCAAACAGTGGGGAGACAGCCACCTTAGGCCGCCTCCCCTGCCACTGCTCCTGTGCAATAATCCAGAAGTCATGTATTTGCATTCACTTCTACCCCAGGCACCAGTGCTGAATTCTTAATAAGACAGACTTGCATAGGCTACAGTAAAGAAGCAAACAGATGGCATAAGGCTTTGAGCGCAGCTGATGCAAAGAGCTGTCAGAAGGAATGGGGAAGTACTTTTGCTTTATGGTGGGGTAGGACAGGGTGGCTCCAGGCGATGCCATGCAGCCTTGCCAAAGCCATCGCACCTTCCCGCTGATGCAGCCTGCAGCGCTGGGTTTCCAGGGAGCTTCATTAGAAGCCAAGTGAGGGGTGTCTTTTAATAAGCAGAAGGAGGGAAGAAGAATCACTTTCTCCAGCAATTGGCCTCACTCCAAAACTGCAATCTGATCACAGGGCTCTGTTTCTAACTGAAGCATAGAGAAGGATTATAACTGCCCTGAACTTTGTATTAAATGGAGCACATTAGAAAATGCTGCACACATCTGAGAAACCACAAGTCTAGGCACTAAAAAACGTGCCTTTTAAACTTCATGAAAGTAACAAAGGATGTTCAGCTTTGAACTCACAATTATGAGCATTCAGGGGACAATAGAGCTGTGCAAGGAACATGCAATTTGTAATTGATTTGATTTATTAGGTTCTTTTTCTGCTCTCTGAATACCTACAAACATGCCACAACCGTTACATGCATTTGTTCATTCAAATGCATCTGATTAACACTATTCAGAATGTTTTACAAGGCGGATGGATCATAAATAATCAAAATATGAATAGTATTGCTTAGCTGTAATTTGTTAGGGAAAAATAAATGGTTTAACAAACCAGAAAAGCACAGAAGTACTCGTAGGTAGAAGTTGGTTTCTATATTTATTTATCTGTGTGGCTTCAAAACTGACTCTCACGCAGTACTCATGCCAGGATAACTGTTGTTCATATAGGCACAGCACGCAAATATTAACGTTTGTAAGCATGTTCACTCAAACTGAATTAATTTAAAAACTCAGCCACATTTGCATACTTTTAATTACATATTAAGAACTGGCAGTGCAAGCAACAGAAAAGAAATGCAAAGAGAAAAGTCAGACATGCCTTAAAAATTAAGCTCCTTGTTCAAACCCCAGCAGACAATATCAGAGCTGGCCCCGCAGAAGAAAGTGCAGAAAAAAGAAAACCAGAAAACAATTCTCATTTTTCGAGCTTCCCAGGTTGCACCCAGTGAATCTTCTCTGCTTCACTCTGGCTTTGAGCAGACCACCACTGCGTTAGCAAAGCCACTTTCTTTCCCCAGAAAATGTGAATATTCCCCCTGAAGAGCTCTTGAAGCATAGCGGGGGGAAATACTGCAGTGGAGAGAGGTTTCTCTGAAACTAACCATGATGGATCCCTTATTATTCCTCCATTAAGGGACTTGCTTCAGAGCAGAAGAGTAGCCAGGCTCCTTCAGAGATAATCTCCTCCTTTCTTTTCACCCTGTATCAAATGGAGACTAAAAGGGGAAATATTTTTTGCCCTGGGCTCTGCCCTAGGATACCTGCCTCTGATCCTTAGGGGCTCTACATTGTACACAGCCAGGGTGGAGGATTTGTGGTCTAAGAGTTAAAGCAGGAGGAAAGAGAGACGGCGAGAGACAGGACCCCTGGATTATCGTCTCTGCTCTAACATCGAGGTAAATAGCCACTTGCATTCAAATACAAAACTTCCCCTTTGAATTATTTTTTCCATTCCCTACCAATCCCAGCTTATCTTCCCAAAATGGTCCTCACTTCTAAAATCAATTTATAACCTATCAGACAGCTAAAATAGCTTCTTACAGTAGGTGTCTCTAGTCAATGACTGATTTGCCTTAAGAAAGATATGACAGCCAAGTGTGCAGAGAAAAGAATGATAGTTTAATTTTAGAAAAGTTCCACATTCATCTGAGAAATGATTACTAAGCACTGTGTATGTTCATACATAAATTATTTCTAAAAATGTGAAAAGATATTAAAATGCTAAATATTTTCTTGCAGCGGGAGCAGGAAAGCTCCAGATCAGATGCTGTGGCCTTTCATGGGAAGGGATGGAGTGGACTTGCACCCTGGAGATGCACCTGGTGGTCCCATGCCACTGACCGTGACACCAAGCAAGGAGGAGAGCAAACGGCTCAGGGAAAAAGGGTAGAGGGATGCAGGAGGACATGTAGGCTAAGACAGAGGAAAGAAAGCTTCCAGACCCTCTGGGGATGGGTGAGAAACCTTCCCTTGTGCTCCGGGTGTGTGAGCGATGGGATGTCTGTTCTGCCAGCACGGCAGGCTCTGCTCAGCGTTAGACAGGCCTGGGGGCAGCGGTACGTGGAGACATAATTATGGAAATAAATAGTGAGGTTTCCAAGCAGGCAGGCTGGGGAGTGCCGGGCAGTCTGCTTGGGCTGTAACCTCTGCAGAGCCAAAAGCAGCTCCAAGGAGCGTGACATAGCCGTCAGCAGGACATGCCAGCTCCTGAAATAAGTCCTACAGCTTGTCAACAGAACTCTGTCATCTCTATCCAGAAAAAGATTAATAGTGGGCTGACGCCTGGCACTAACAAATTACCAGGTTTCTGGAATTGGGATTTGGCTTCGTTTTTTTGTTTCGATTTTTTAAGGATATCTTTATTTTAGCAGGATAAGCCGTTTTCTTTGTCCTCTCCTGGTACAAGCTGGCAAAACACAGACTTAAATTTCCCACAAAGGAAGCCTAGACCCTGCCAGGGGCCTGTGTACAAGCATAGGATATGTTCACAGGCAGCAGACACCTCATTGCAAGACGAATTGTAGGCTCAGAGCCTACAAGGGAAGGAAGGGGAAGAGTCAAGAGGTGAGAAAGGTGTGTGAGGAGGAAAAAGATGATAAGAACGCCACTGCAAGACCATTAGAGCACACTTCTGTGTTTTTTACTAGATGTGTTTCATTATTCAGTGTCAAGAAGAGGGCGTGTACATGGTGTTTGTCCCATGCTGTCACATCCTGGGAGAACAGACATCAGTCACTGGCTGTGCCACATTTTTATTAGCTAAATTTCACAGAAGCATCCCTACAAGTAGGGATTAACTCCATGCATCACAGCTCAGGTTTGACAGGAACATTAAAGGTAGTACGTATTTTGATACATCAATCCAAATTTGTAGGCAGCAGAGGTCAGACTTGATGTAAAGAATTGTTAAGATTATTTTTTAATGAAAAATTTAAGTTTGTGGACCTCTAATGAAGATCTTACTATCTTACATAAAGATCTCTTTCAAACAACCTAAACTTGTGTCATCTGACATTTGAATTAGCCTTATCTCATTGCCTTGGAAACATCCTGTCTTCTTGCATTATAAGACCTGAAGCATTTGACACTCTAATGCACAAGACCATTTTAGAAGGACTGCAAACTTTTATTAGTGTTGACTTTGCTGCTATACGCTAGAACTCCATTATTTGACATATTCACTCCACATTGCCTAGCATCTCTGAAATACAACAGGAAGATTATTCCTGTCTTCATTCTGAGGAAGAAAATTATTTTATATGCAAATTACATCACATGGAGGGCCAGATCTTTTTAGGGATTTTTGTTCTTAGGAAACAACATAGAACAGGAACTTGTCTTTCCAGAAAAGTATACAAGTACCAGAAGAAAGACTGCAAGTTCCCTCACACAGACTTCTCAATGGACTTCACACCAGAGGTAGGAATAAAGTAATTCTTTCACATAAGGACTGGTCTAAAGACTGAAAGGCAACGGGAATCTTCTCAGCAGACGTGAGAGCAGGCTTTGAAGAGAGGTGGTACCTCCAGCTCCATAAACACGTACCAATCTTCACCCTTAGTTTAAGTCCCCTCTCCCAACCTCAGTGAGAGTTTGGGAAAAGCAGAATGCTTCCAAAAATTACAGCTTTTTTTTTGGCTTCACTACTGAGATCTTCACTGTCACAGCAGAGATATCAACCCTTGTTGCATGCCACTGAAGTGTTATCAAAACATCAGTCATTATCATGCATTGGCCTGGACCAAACTCAGCTCATTCAGAGCAGCGTGAATCCATTATCTCAGTACAATGCAAACACACTACTCATCCCCTAATGCTGTCAGTGTTATGGATTTATTTGTCTCATGTAAAGAATTTAATGCCTATTAAAAATCATACCATTGTACTATGACACTGAATCACTTCAGTTCCTCCAAAAGTGTTTTGAAACTGTGCAGAACTCAAGTGTTTCCCACACAGAACAATAAAGAATAAGTCGCTTTTTTAACATCATTTTCTTACTAAATTCTTAAATATATTTGCCCCAAAACAGGCAAACATTGATTTTAAATAATATATTTTAGACAGTAATTCCACACACACGGAGAGTGGTCAAAATACTATATAACAAAACATGTCAGTGTTAAAAGGATTATGGCTTAGGTCAAAAGCTGCATTTCTAATTTAGTAGCTAGGCATTCTGAGCAATAAATTTAAAAATGGTGGGAAATGAATTTTTTTCATCAGCAGAGCAAAATTTTCATCAGAAGACTTTAAGTCAATCATCTGAAATTGGAATTAAAAAGCACCATGCCCCATCCAGCCATGGCTCAAATTTTTCATTATTCAGGGCAGAGGCAGATTCCAGGAGCTCAGCTCCCAAGATTGGCATTAATTTGGTAAATCTGTTTTCTTAGACATCTTAGATGAAATGTATGGGCTTTTACCCAGGACTTCTGTAAAACAGAATACCCTCACTGCCCCTATTTTTGTTGAACAGTTACTGCTGAAACAACATTCCAGTGCTTTTGAAAACAGTTCAGCTGGCTGAAGTCTAACAGGAGTCATGTGCCAGAAAATACCTCAAAGATTTTATTTCTCTCTGGATGCAACTAACAAAAAGAACACTTTTCCTTTCTTCCCCAGGTAAAATCTTCCTCTTTCACCAGGTGGAAAGGAAATTTAATTATGTCTTTTCATTTCAGATAGCTTGCTCTTTTTCAGGGCTGCAGCAGGACTAGTTTGCTCTGGACTCCTGGCCCCGTTTTCTGCAGTGAGCTGATGGTGCTGATTTGATGGACTATGCCCACGCAGGAGGCAAATGGCCCTGCCAGGACATCCATGGGATGGATTGTTCCCACCAGGAGCCTCAGAGAAGGGCACTGAGGCAGAAGAACAGAGCCACTCCTCTCCATGTAGGTGTCCCAGGATACTGAAGTGCTTTTATAGTTCAGAATTTCATTGTTGGTCAGAAAGGCCCGTGTGAAAAATACAGAATTTGCCTTAGAGGTCTGGGTAATACATTGTTGTTCCTCATCTGAGCACAGAGAAACAAGGCAAGACCAGCTCAGGCCTAAACCCCACCAAAAGGTCCTCAAAGGTTTCCACAGGACACCCACACTTCAGAGAAGGGGAGCAAATCACAAAGAAATCTAGGCACCCGGTCTCCCTCCCTGGGTAGACCTGGGCTCCTTAGCTGGTGACTGGAGCTGAGGTCAGACAGCACCTTCCCCCTCACAGCTGCTGCAGGACTGCCTGCAGACTCAGGGAGGACATCTCCACCGTCCTCAAAGGGTAGTTCTGCAAGGACATAGAAATATAACACATTCCTAGCTCTACTTCATGTCTTCATATCTGAGGACAAATAAGCCAGACTCCTCACATCGCACTACCAAGCCCCCAGACACAGGGTGGTCTCTGCTTAGTGGGCACCCCACTGCTCTAGAAGGCCCCCTCCTCTCCTGCCCAGGGCTGCACTTACACAGACAGTGTAAGGGCTGCAAATCTGGTCCTGAACAATGCCTGTGGTCATCGCCTTAAATGACTGTCTAGCACAGTCAAACAAACTTTTCCTTTCTAGGCACATCTGAGCAAAGTCATAATTTTTTTCAATGCAAGGTGACATTTTGCTATTAATACGTGACTCCGGGAGCCAAAGACCTGCCCGAGCCCCACTGAGAGCATGGATGGAACCCAGTTACATAGGAGCTGGGAAGAGAGTAGTGCTGCTCTCTCATTTACCCAGCTAAAACCCAAATATTTACTCCCAAATTGAGCTGAGCTGCAGCTACTCTGTACCAGCTGGTTGTCCCATTGAGCAAAGAAAGGAGGGAAATGGATTTCTTCCTGTTTTCCTTACTGGTCAAAAGATTAAAAGCAATACAGTAGTGTTGGTCCCTTGGTATTGTCTGATTAATATCCTGTTAGCCATCTGGCAAATTGCCAGATTCACTTCTCTTTAAATGAGAAAGAGACTGTTCTATGAGCTCAAATGGATTTCATTAACATAACACCAATAATTCAGCACATATAACCAAAATAAACGATAATAAGTAAATATAGGCATGCGTTGCCTATCAAGGTTCCTTTTTGCTTTCCTTCTGGGTAGGCAAAGAACAGCAATGCATCAGATATTTTACCACCACGCTCAGGTCAGAGGTGTTATGAAGCAAAAATGCCAGTAGACCTGAGAAATTCCTTTTTCCCAGCAGCATCTAGAAACTTTTCTCTACTGGTATCCGATAGTGTTGATCAGGTAAGGTGTAACACAGAGAAGTTTTCTGCCCTATCTCCAGGCTTTTTGTCAAGTTATTAAGCTAGGACTTTCCTATCTGAGTGCTGTCTGCTGGCCCATAAATCAGCTCCCTCTCTTGCCTGACTCTTCTAGCACATTTCACATTAATAACCATTCTGAATTCTCCAGTATGTCATGTCCATTGGTCTTCTTCGTAGCCCAGGTTTATAGCCAAGTTCTGTTTAGAAACCACCAGTACAAGGCTGAAGTCAGCAGCCCATAAGGTACACAAGATCTTTTCATTCATTCAATGTTATTCATGTGTTTGGGAGTGCAGTTATGACACGCATATCTTTTGCCTACTGTCTGCATGAGCTGCGCGTGTCAACAGGGATTTCAGATGAGATAACTGCTCCTTGTCACCTCAAGCAGCAGTTGCTTCCCAAATAGTGCTCCCTGAGGGACTGACATGCCATAGAAGAAGATAAATGTTCTGAGGACACTCACTAAAAATACTGTGTATTAATTCCCCAATTAAGAGTCTCAAGAGAAGAATAATGAGTGATCCGTTAGCAATTCTGTAGGTTCGCAGTTGTCTGTTATCCCACATCTGGGAGCTACTGCCCTCAGGTAGCAGCTAATTGGCCCTGGTTACCATAGTGCCTCACAGCCCTTAATGTTATAACCTCACTACAGCTCAGTGAAGCAAATGAGGACTGATTTCATTTCAAAAGACTGGGAGCTGCACCTCAGAGAAAGCAGGGAACTGCCTTTACAGCATTATACTCCACATGTAAATCACAGAGTCAGGCAAGGTCCTGACAGGTACTTTCCACCCAGGGAAGAAACTGGCCACAGAAGATGTTTCTTTGGATCAAACCACTTATTTACAAGGACTGCAAAAGTGCTGCTTCCCTGTCAAAATCAAACAACTCGCAGTTTCTTTGCCTAGCCCATCTCAGGCAGCACTATAACCAAAAACAGCTGTCGCAAGGCCTTTTCTTGAGTGAAGATCCAGTGATTGCTCTGTCATTTTTGGGTTACTTTCTGCCTCTGTCTCTGCAAAGTCCTGCTCCTTCTCCCACACAGGCAGGCACGCAGAGCTCATTACCTCACCCTCCAGGGCTTGCTCTTTTATTCTCACGGGCTGGCATAATTCAGCTTTTGTGGGAGCTTAAGGGCTTGCTCCTATGGTTTTGGAGACTTCGTATGACCAGGGAGCTCTGACACTTGCAAGGTTTATCTGAAACAAAACATGGCTTTAAGCCCACTCACCCCCTGCAAACACACCCAGGCTGTAACAGCACTGAGATACCTCAAGACTGGGTGTTTTTTCGTTGCTCCGTCAGCATTGATAGGAGCTGAATGTCTAATCTGCTTATGCACTTCTGAAAATCCTATTAAGTGCCTCTTTACTTCTCTAGGTGCCTAAATATACTTTTCTTAATTTGGCTTTAAGTGATTTGCATCCGTCATCAAGATTTTTTGGATGTGCAGCATGGGGGGAGATGCCTCTCTGTCACTTCCATGCAGTCTGTCACTTGTTCAGATACCTCAACTGGGAACTGAGCTCTCGCAAAGTTGCTGTGACAGTGTGAAATATGTCTATTAAACTGTGAACACTGTGCTGCTGCCTCCCTGTTTCATTACGCATCCCATTCTGTGCTGAGCAAGGAGCCCTCACCATGGGGTTATCACGAGGTGAACAGCTTTGTCCCTCTTTCCACCACCACCCCAGACCTATATAATTTTCTACAGCAGACCCCAGCTGCAGATGGAGCCGCAGCTCCTCAGAGAGAGCAGGGAGATGTATTTTGGGAGGTGGCAGGGACGGTGTGGGTGCTCAGGGGCAGCAGCCAGGACAGCAGCAGTGTCTCACTTTGGCCCCAGGCTAACAAATATGGCACTTACAGAGAAGTGTGACCAAACCAGGTAGTGCAGATAAACATTTACTTCTAAGGATGCCCTAGAGAATTAAATGCCTGTGGCTCAGAAATGTCTTTGTTCAGCTTTTCTTATCCTTCTGACTTCCTGTTACTAAAAGGCAATCATAGTCAAGAAAAACCAGAAGGGGACATTTATCTCAGAGGCTGAAAAGACCTGAGGCTCAGCTCTGGGGTCTGTGGCAATGGGACAGCCAAACACTCCTCAATTTGGGGAAAGGGCACTAAAAAAGGGTCTTCAGTAACTGCTTCCTGCAGCTAACAGATGTAGAAGTGGGGCCATGAAGAAACCTAACTGGCCATGATGAGGCTGGTACCCAGCTACGGACAATTTATTGGGAAAGATGGGTCCTGCTGGGGTACTCAGCAGCTCTGCCCCAGCCCCACTGCAAGCCTCCATCAGAAAGAAGAAGAGAGGAAATTAGCACCTCTGGGAATCACAGTTTTAACAGTCCTCAGAGCACCTTTAGTGTTCTTAAGATGAAAAGAAACTTTGAAAGGGGGATTAAAGTTAGGACAGTCTGTTTTATATATGGAAGAACAGCTATTAAAAAAAAGAACAATGAGAAATGGGAACCCATTCAGAGATCTAAACATACTTTAAGAGAAATCTAGAACTGTGCAAATAGGGAAATGCTCTGAATCTGGTCAGCTATTTCTCCTCTTACAGACCCTACGCTGCAGCCAGAAAGCCTTGATAAACCAGAGCTTAAAAGTCCACTTGGCCTTTGCCACTGATTTCTCTCTGTATTAATTCTGTTTCCTAATAATCACACTGCAGCAGCTCCATAAAGGACCCAGCAGTGCAGGGTCTGGCCCATGAGCTTCAGTCAGCAACTTCTGTGCTCCCAGATCTTTCCTTGCAAAGTGTTGGCTTGAGCAAGTCATACAACACATCTGTGCTTCAGTCCCATCTGCAATGCCACCGTAATAACAGTGGCCCTATGCAATCCTTACGGATTAATTAACCATTGCGGGGGACACTGACAGTTATACTGCTGATCAATCATCTTAATGGAAAGGAGTGAATAAACTCCCATATGAAAACCTAGTAAGTTAGAATTTGCAGACACACAACAAACAGGGAAACAGCCCAAATACAGAAGAAGAAGAAAAAAAAAAAAAAAAATAAAAAACCCCTGGTTTTGCTCGTCCTCCTATTGTGTCCATCACAACAAGCAGAGTGATGAAGGAAGGGTTACATTTGTTCCTGTTGGGAAGCTATGAGAATATTCTCACCTTGGATCTGCCAAGTTTGTAAGGAAGATCCCCAAGCTGGATTTCCTCAGGGAGCAAATGTTAACTAACAAACAGAGAGTTGGACGGACTCTCTTTCTTTGGAGAGGAGCAGGCCATTCCTCAATACCGCTTTGGAGAAAATAGTTTGCATGAGGCCTATAGCCAGTGGCCAGAACATAACCTAATTAGGCCAGAAAGGGTGATTAGCTGTTTATTTTGAAGATGTTCAAACCATGCACTCATATTAGACACTGCCCTGTGAGAAAAGGGATCCTGTTTATACTCCCAGATCTAAGGGATCAGCAGAGTTTATTTTCCCCTACAAATGAAGGCCTGTTCTACTTACATTCTATCAACTGAGATCAGATCTGTTTATTTTCACTCATCTGCAGGAAATGGGAATATTTCAGTCTATTGTTCTGAGTCCAGGGAAGCAGTTTGTATTGCTTAACCATGGGCAAAGGCAAATTAGTCACAGCCTTCACACGCTACCTCAAAAGATTTGTTTAATAGTAGTACCATCAATGGCAAAAGGATTTACAAAAACCCATAGCGCAAATTCTGCTTCTTGAACCTTTTCCAGAATGCATGAGAAACTTTGTTAAACCCCCCAGATGACTGGTATTCCATCATGGGAGATGGAGTTGATAAAGTTCTCCCTCTTCCCAGCAGGCACCTCCATGTATTGATGTTGAGCTGAGGGGTTTAATGCAATATTTCCAAGCTCACTGCTTCTTTACTGTATTGAATTAGCTGCTGATTTGTGAGGGTATCGGGAAGCACAGCACTGAAGAAGGAAAATGCTGGTGGGAGAGAAGAGAGGTGCAGTGAGGCTCCCCACATATGGCTCCTGGTCAGACCAGTGGCAACAGGACAAAGACGTCTTTACCATACATATAGCACACCCTGCCAAAAGCTACAGTGGGATCCCACTTCAGGATTTCCAAATATTTGTTGATTTGGCTTCATATTTAATTATAAAACAATCCCCTTTTGCTAGAATTTGTTAACAGGATTTGTTTGCATGCTTTGATCTTTTATTTTTAATCATCTCTCATGTTCATGAAGCCTTTGGTAAGATTCTCCGCTGATTAAAGTGCTCAAATTATAGCAAATGGACTATGAGGTGACAATATATCTTAGAGAGGGTTTTAATTCCTTTGAAGTTAAGCTTTTTGGTGGTCAGTTCAATTCTTTTAATTGTATCTTATTTTAACTAAACTAATCTTGCTTATTTTAAACTTAAATCAAAACTGTTTTCTAACTCCTGGAACTTAAAAATTCAGCAGAAGCCAGGCAACTGCAAGCACTGTGAACGTAAATTTTATCTGCTGGCTACATTCAGCAGAAGAAACAATCAAGAATGCACCAAACATCAAATACTGATGAAGACAGAAATTACCGACAACCAATTATAAAGATATGGAGCAGCAGAAGGTACAGTGTGTTACATACATTGTGGGGCTGCCAGAATAGCCTACTTAGGGATGTACAATAATAATTTAGATTGTTGATCATAATAATCTCATGCTGGTCATAACTGTCCAGCTGTTATTTTATGCTTCCCCAGCCTGTTTGCTGAATCTGTTTGCTGTTTTTTCTACTTGTTTATAGTTTGCAAATTGTTTGAGGTGAAGTGAATTTTACTGTTTGTTTGCACAGTACCAGCTCTCGAGAAGGGGATGGGAACCTCCATGATCTCCTTCACTGAAAATAATTAAAAAATCCCTAATGCAGGCAGTAAAAATTATTCTCTAGGAAAAACAAACTCAGCTGAACTCTAGCTAAATTAACAGATATCCCTCATGAGCCACCAGTTTTCATGACAGATTATGGGGAAGCTTTATGAAGTTCAAAAATAGCACCATGTTCCTCCCTCCTCCTCCTCCTTGTTGCAGGGTCCTGCTGGCTATCAGAAGATTGATCTGCTGCAAGAAGAACTTCCCCACTACAATGAACATAATCCTCCAGTTCACTGGTTTAAGTGAGTCTTGAAGGATTACTTTTCAGAGTAATGAGGGGTTAGATGCTTCCCAAGATAGCTAGACAGCCTTCACAGGTTTTTAAGATGAGCCAGTGCATGAGAAGTTACAAAGTGCCGTAGCCTATACTTAGGTATTTTTCCCTTTTCTTGCAAAAAGGCCAGGTGCTCTGAGGCATCCACCTCTCTGTGAGCAAGTTTCTCGTGTTGATCCCAGTGAAAAAAGTTCCTGAGGTGTAGATGTTTATCTTGTTTGTTTGGGGTTGGTTTGGGGTTTTTTCCAAATAGTTTAATTTATTCTCTTTATTACAAAAAATTCAAATTGCTTTATGTTCCATTTTCAAATGCTCCCTGTGATTGCCAGGGCAACAAAACATACCAAGGTAAGATCACTTTATTTGCAGGGTTTTCTTACAGTGGAGAAGTGACAGCCCACAAACTCACATGCATGGCATAACCGTGCATCCCAGCGGCCTGGCACACCATTGCCATCTCTTGCTGTTTGACCAGTATGAGGACTCAGACTCTAGCAGGCTTCAGAAGATTTTCCAAAATCACATGCAGGTAAGTCCTACCTGGTTCCCTTGCTTTCCTGGACTCCTTAGTCTGTCGCTGCCTTCTGTGGCACATGTCCTGGTGAAGTGGCTCATGAGAAGCAGAAGAGTGACTGCCCAAATGCTCAATAGTTCTATTTTCTGACATGCGAAAGCCCCAATCCTGCCCCCTGCAATATGAGTAGCAGTTACTGCTCCTGGAGTTGAGGACAAGCAGCCACAAAAAGCAGTTCCCCCATCCCTACCTACAGACCCCCAGCAGAAAAACACCTGAAGGGAAGGGACAAGGTCACAGCTGAACATCAGCAGCATCCTATTCTCCTCTTTAGGCAACAAGCTCTTTGCCCAAAGAAAACAGGTGTTGGTTAAATAAACCACCAACACTTTTCTTGTAAAGTATTTTCTGATTCTGGTGTCCCCCTTGCATATAATCAAACAGTCACACACAGACAGTATTTTAACCAGAAGCTTGATGTGAGACATTCTTGGGTTTGAAGATTTCCGTATTTCAGATTTTTCGATTGTTCAAAGGAAAAAAAGTGGTTAATGGCTGATTAGCTGGTTACTTCTGCAAGACCTGACCCACAGGGACAAGCATTCCTAATACCTACTTGAGATTATTAAGTAATTTCTAGCCTCAATAAAAGCTGGGCACATTTCTGTAGAAGTTACTTGTAGGTTTTTTGACACATTTTGAGAAAATCCATGGGAGCATAGCTGATTTCTCCCAATCCACACAGGAATCTCTGTTAAATTGTCTAACAAAGCTGCTTCAATTGGAAAACAAATTAATCCACCCAGTCATTTCTAAAATGCCCACAAGAAACAGAAAAATAAAAGCTTTTCTACATTTTACTTCTCTGAAGAGAGAATGAAACATTCTTGTCTCCAGAGATCTTCCAGTCCCCACTCCCATCCTTCAAGTTTTATCTTTCCTCCCCAGATTCAGATTTTGAGGAACAAAATTGACTGTTTTCATGAAAAGAGGTGATAATGGCAAGAGGGGACACTGCCAATCAAGGACCAAGTCCCTGGCCGCATGAACATCCCGGACAAAACATGCAGTGCAAGCAGACAGGTTGTCCAGAGGCTGCTGTGGAAGAGTGCCCTGCATGAAGTTCACCTGAAGCGTTGATGCTTCCAGCAGAGCAGGCATCTGAAGGTCTGGTACTTGATGGCAGTCTAATCAATACAACAATGGGGGGGTCTATGCTGTTGTTCATCTCAGGCAAAAATAGAAGCTTGAAAGCAGACATTTCTCTTCAGTGACTTGAACGACATGAAAGTATCTGCATTTAGCAAAATGAATCCCATCCTTTCTTAAGGCTGCTTGCATTTCCTGAGTTGCTCAGGGGGGAACACTCTGTTTTCTTGTGCCACTGCTGCCCAAGAGGAGGGTGGGTGCTCAAACTTTGTTTTGCAAGAGCAGTCTCCCTGAAGATGAGCGCTGGGGAGAGCGCTTGCTGGCATCAAAGGAGGAAGAAGCTGTATGTGTTCCAGTTGAGAGTCTCTAGCAGAGTCCAGCAGAGACACAGAGGCTTAAGAAATTCACCTCAGGGGAAATGCTAGCCTATATTTCGTCTGCAAAAAATACCCTAGCTGTACGTCACAGATGTGCCCGACAATGGAATCTGACGAGCAAAGTTCATCCACATCTGCTATCTTTTCAGAAAGGGGCAAAAGTATATTTCATGCCACGTTCACCTATTTGCACTTTGGAAATCCAGCTCCCAGGGAGTTATTCTCTCATCCTGTTTTATTAGTTTTCACTGTCTCCCAAGATCTGTGCAGTTCAGCTCCATGGTAACTCAGAACTTGCTTAGTCGCCTTACATATTGATGTATACAGGGAAAGCACAGTGCTAATACACTGTTCGAGCATCTCTAAGATATATTTAAAATATCCAAGATGTGTGGCAGACTAGGACTTATAGAGGATACAGAATAGTGCTGCCTTGCCTTAAGGTTGTTGCTATTGTTTCTCAGGAAGTTCTACCAAGTCACTCCCGGTATGCAACAACTGAAGTCATGCTAAACCTTTGTCTGCACTGTTAAGCAACATTTGTTCTACCTGTCCTCCAGAGATTACAGTTAAAAAAATACAAAGTGATTAAAAAGGGGAAGAAAAGCAGAGTAAAAAGGACTTGTCCTTCAGTAGTCAGCTGTGTCCAGACTTAAGTAGCTGGGTGCTACTGACAGCCCAGGCTATGATCCCTGTAAGCCTCATTCTTTGCTTGTCTACAGGACACCGTGACTCTGCTCAGCCTGCCAAGCCTGGGCTTTTTTACAAATGACAGAAATGCATGAGGGGTTGATGCCTGTCCATGTTGTGCTCTGGTGTGTGTATCTGTACTCAGAAGCACTTCAGGCAATAGGAAACATAGAAAAGCTGTAACAACTCTCACACTTTTGTCCTGGTGCCCAGTCACCAGCTGTCTAGCCTCAAACGTGAGATAAACTGTTCAGTTACTTTGGATATCTGTGTGTTGATTTTTATTATATATGATGGGTTCTGGGCAACAAAATATTTAGTGCAAGCTGCAGTTCTGGAAGTGCTTTGGGGATTCATTAGTTAATGCTACAAGGACCTGGCATGGAACATCTAAAACCTTTGCAGCATTCTGCTCCTTCTCACTGTTGTTAGCTTTCAACATCCTTGGGGCTACTTTTTAAACACCTCAGAGAAGATGACAAAAAAAAGTAGAAAAACTATCAGGAAACAAAATGGTTTTTCCACTTCTTTTGGGAGAGGAATAAAGCTGCATGTTGCCTTTTAATACTCGCATTGAGCATGCAAATTTTCAAAGAGCAGGAGAGGGATCAGCTTCTGTTATTTCAGCTGCAGGGAGTGACCTGCATGGTGCTAGGAGAAGATGAGATACTTACCCAAACACAATGGCAAGAGGCTAAAAACCTGAAACAGCTTGTTCTGAGATCCTCTGGCCTGGTTAATTTTTCAAAAGATAGTTCTGCTTTGAAAAGCCCACCTTTGAAAATTGCTAGTGAGTAATCAATAATGTCACAACACAGTACCTGTTGTGCCAGTGAGCTTTTCAGCTGCTGCTATTTGGATTTTAATGACCTTCTGATGTGTATCAGTGCAAAGCAATTCATATCACAAATTATCTGCTTTAACTGTTGCCATTCAACTTACAGGTATGCAATTTTCTGTCTGGTATATGTTCCTCTGTGATCCTATCAGCTAATTTCTGAAGTTGAAACAAAGCCAAATGCAGAAAAAGTGACAATGGTTGTCTTCTATCCGTGTTTTAAGGTCTGTATGGACCTCTAAGATGAAGCTCCTTATTATTATTGCTATTAGTATTGTTACCACATCTTTCATTTTGAAGAGCCAAAAGATTGGCAAAGAACTAGGAGTTCAAAATTAGTTTGATTTAAAGAAGGGAAATTCCCCTAAGTATATATTATATATAATTATACATGTATAACTATACCTACTATTACAGAAGACAAATTTATACAGTCAGGATCCAGATACAGCCTATGTAGATATAACTGATGAAAGAAAAGGTTCTTTACTTCTGGAGAAATCTGTTGTCTGCTACTAAGTAGGGAACTAATTTCTAATTAGATAGATCTTACATAAAATGTTTGGTGTTGTTTGAAGCATCCTTCATTCTGCATCTTGTTTTAGCTACCTGACTCAACAATATTTTGCTTTTGTAGCTAAGGAGAGCCACACTAAGCTAAGGCAAAAAAAAACCAGTCATTTGATCTGTAAGTAAATAACAGTAATGGTAGTGACCCATTGTTTAAGGTTCCAGAAAAAATTTTGCTTTAAAATTCATTTCATTTGAAAGCTTCAGCACGTTTTTTCTCTGCACTGCTCATGGTTAGTTCCCAAGCAGAGGAAAATATTTGGAAGTTGCAGGTTTTAGGAGGAGCTACTTTTTCAGGACATGAAATCAGCAATTTGCAGACTTTCATACTGAAGGTTTTGCCCATTCATAGTCCAAAATAGACAAAATTGAACAGACATTTTCTCACTGACCATGCTGACAATGAAGACGTGGAATATTTTTTGCTAAGAGCTCTGGGGAGGATTTGTTACTAAAGTTATCTCCGCACTCAGTACAACCCCATGAGAAGTTTAAGGAAAGTGTACATCAGCTGTCTTGCTTTTAATTCAATCACACTTTGATGGCTGGAGATACATTATATATGTCTGGGGACTTATATTAATCAAATTTACATAAAAGTTCCCTATCTCTGCCCTTGTATCTGTCTAATGGAAAGTGAAGTCCTCAGCCTCCAAAGATCATCCTGAAATCCACCTCTAGCCTGTCTCCTTTTATGAACATTCGCGGCAGATGTTCGCAATGAATACACTCAAGCAGTCGCTTAAATTCTGATGCTTTCTCAAGAAGGGAATTTGTTATAGATTATATTTGGTAGCCTCTACTAATTAATTCATTCTTCTTCCGATGCCAGCTACAGCCTGATCCTGTATGTGTGCTCATGTAAAAAACCTTCCCTTTAAGCATTGAGACTCCAAGACTCAGCAGTGAAAATACTTGAATTGCCAATTTTATTTTCTAAAAAAAATATGTTGAAAACAGCACATTCCTGGGCAATGTTTCCACCTTGATTGAATTATACATGTTCCACTGGGGAAAAATCCATTTTCCGCTCTTTATTTATGGAAGCATCAGTCCATCTTCTTGAGGTTTCTCCACAGTTCAGAATAGGGCAGTTTGCACTTTGTACCAATCAGCTGTTTAGTGCCTTAAACAAACTGGGCTTCTCTATAATGAGTCACAGGCATGGGAGATTCTAAGATCAATTCCTGGGTCCCAACTAAGGGAGCACTTAAATTAAGCTTAACTTAATTGTTAAGGTGTATTTAAGTAATTCTCTGTGCTGGAATTCTTATTGGTTTAGAGCACAACTTAACATTCAGTGGACAGTAACTTTCAGTGCAAATACCATCATGCAAAGAGCAAATGTACATATTCTGGAGTGACATTTCATGTAACAGCTAGTTAGGAACTTCAGCTGATGGATGGTGAGCATGTACAGACACAGGGAAAAAATTAAAGATGCTGTAGACTTTGCACTGCCTGCTTCCTGGGTTTCTAGTACTTGTTTCACCTTTATTAAACACTCTTATTGTTTTGAAGAACAATAAATCATTGCAATTAAATCTGTTTCACAGTTATCTTGTTTGGGAAGTTCTTTATCGATCACAGTCTTTTATGAAATCGCACTGTGCAAATATTATTACTTGTGAGGTGAAATTGTGCTGAATTCCTAAAATTACCTAACTGCAAAGCTAGTTACAAAATGTAGAGGGAGGAAGTTGAGGACAACTATGATAAACTCTAAAGTCAACAACAACAGAAAAAAGGTGGCAGGTGTCAGATTAGATAAAGTAACTTGTGATTGCATACCACAATGTGGCTTCATTAAAAATACAAAGAAATTTAAGCCTGAGGTTATGAAATTGACCTTAACTTGTCTTCATAATGACATCTAAGAATTTCAGAAAATGTTGGCAGAAAAAGAAACTAAAGACAACACTGTAAAGCAGTTCTATTTTTTGTACAACATAATCAAAATTGAAATAAGCCTTAGGTTGAAAATCAGAAATACGATCTGGCTTCTAATTAATTGGGTAAAATTAGGTCATCAGGTAAAAATTAATTCATACCACCTTGAGCTTGAAAGAAAAAAAATATATAACTAAGTGAAGAAACGCACTTTACCTGCTGTGCTCAGCTGAATTCACATTGCTTATATGTTCAAAGGTACCTAGGTTTTCACATGAACCATGTCATTAAAGGGAAATCTTTACTTCTAAGTAAAAGATAATCAAGGATCCAGTGCAATCACTGGCCTTCTGATCATTCATACTAGTTAACTCTTAGATCATCGCCTTGAAAGCTCTGGTTTGGACTGCTTCAATCAGATATTTCCAACACAGATCTGCTACTAAGGGACTAGCTCTAAGCATTATAAATTCCACATAACTCAGCTGCAGTGCCTTCTTAGTTTTCTTTTACTGAGCCGCACAGACATAGCCTCGTTATCTTGCTTTTACAAGCCCAGCCTTGCTACCCTGCCCTCAGTTTTCTAGTACAATACCTGCATACACTACACCTCTGCTACAGTTATTTTTTAAGGACCCATCAAAGGGTTTTCTTTAAAAAGTGATCAGAACTTAAGCAGGAAGGCTTTGCTAATACAGCCACACCAGTAAAGGTCATACAGCATAGGAATGCTGTTCCACTCTTAGCACGGGTATGAATTTTGAAGGTATGGTAAGTTTTGCTAGGGAAAATAGAGCCACAGGAAAACTTAAGGTGTTTTTTGTTTGCTTTGTTTTGCCTTGTTTTAATCAAGTTAAGCTACAATAGCAAAATTCAAGTTCTGCAGTATAAACGGTAGGATTTTTTCAGCTCATTTCCATTGGTTGCACCATGCCACCCTTTTGCTAAAACGGTTTTGAGAGCTAAAACTTTTCTCTATGACACCTAGAAAGCTGGTTTCTGTCTTAGGAAAATTCCACACATCTGAATACAAGATCATCCTAGTATAGTATTAGATATGAGAGTTCATTATTAAACATTACCAAGGTATTTTTTCTCTGACAAACAAAGAATATTAGAAAAGATAAACTGGAGTATCTGAGCCACAGAAAGGCCTAAAATGTTCATTAGATAAAAAATCAACAGGAATTTAACTCCTAACCCCAAAAGATAATAGCAAATTGCTTGTGTTTGCATTTCAGGTGGATTTTTTTTCCCCCGATTTCTCTACAGGTTAAAAAAAAATATTTGGAAACAATGACTTCTAAAAGAAACTGAACAAAGACTTGTGCCTATGTTCAGAAATATTTCTCAGTGGGTATGTCTGCATTCAAGATTTACTATATTATTACATGGGTTCACTGTTGCCAGAGTCAGCTACTCTAAACATTTTTTTGCTTAACGATATATTTTATTTCTGTTGATGGGAAAATCAGAGCCTTGTAAATTTCTGGGCTAGAAATTCATAAGTGACAGTCAGACATGAACAGAATTTCTCTTCAGCACACTCGATATAACAGAAACATGGAAATTATATCTTAAATGTAAGCAGGGAATACTGATGTTAAAGTGTTGTTTCAAAAACTGCCAGGAAGAAAAAATGGAGTTCATAGGTATTCAACAAACAAAATGGAGGAAAAAAAGAATGAATTAATCTGTTTTCAGCCAGTGAATGTGATACACATTAAAAGGCCAGCAAAACAAAGCTCATGAAATAGGATTTCTCTAGATGGAACTCCTGAATTTGAAAGCTAAGAGTCATGTAACAAGAGCATTGAAACTTAGGGAATTCTCTTCCTGCACTGATTATTTCTCCTACTGAAACACCTCTTTAGAGGAAAATGGGCTTATCTCACCTACTCAGTACATGGCATGATGAAAGACAGCTCTCCTGTGCGGAAGACTTGAATTTAAAGGACTTGAATATGGCAAAATAAACAAAATTATGACTATGATAGAGGTTTTGACAGGTGCAGAGAGCTATTTATCTGTGTAGTTCTTTTTAGAGTAGGATTAAAGCTGTTAATCAATGGGTTTAGATTTGACTCAGCTCTTGCCATTGAACTTCCTACTAACACTTGCAAACCCACCTGGACTAGAAATAGGATTTTTTTAAAAAATAATATTTTAATTATTCTGTAAGTGAAACAATTATTTAAAAATACTTCAGAAGTTAATGGGCAACAAAAAATCAAATTCACTTAAATAGAACAGAATCTTTGTAAAATACTATGAAGCACTGACACAGCCATAGAAGAATATTACATAGCAATTTTGTCAACATCACCAGAATAATTCTGCAATAATCTTTAAGACAAGTGTGATATCTTTTAAAGCTATTTGTCAAAAATATATTGGAGAAAAAGAAAAAAAGTGTGTGTCTACACATACTAAGTGGTATCCTTCAGCTTCAGAAAAACACAAAGATGCCAGCAGTAACACCTAGACACCACAAATATATTCAATGAGAACAACAAAAGCAGACAAGGCAGAAGTGCTAAAATGACAAAGAGCTTTGCAGGATAATACATTCCAGCTGAAGCACTTGCAAGGTAAAATATAGTAATACAATGCATCGGCTCCTAAAGCCTCCACACTCACACTGAGGAACCAGGTATCAGCTGGATGTCAGGCCCTTGAACCCTCCATCAACACTGCAACAGAAATAACTGCCGTATCCAAGATCTCTGCACTTCAGTACAGCACACAGCGTGGAAGTAATAGAGACACATTAGAAAGCACAATGTGATAACAGGTAGCAAATGTTGACTTCTGCTAGTGACTGTATTTTTTCTTCTTTGCATTTTTAGCTTCCCACATCTTAACTGCTGAAAAACACTTTTCTTGGGGCTATCTTTGAAACGTACAGAGAAATCTTGTCTGGCAGAAAACATAATGTGCGTGACCTACTGTGGTACACATAGGCATGTGCTGCACTCTCTCATAGCTATCTGTTTGCTTCTGGCTGTTATTAGAGGTACCAGTCACCCTCCAAAACTTGTACTGCATATGTAACACATTTACCTTCAAAGACCACTTTTCCCATTTAATGTGTCACAGCAGCAGCAATGCTTTGCTTCCTTATTTCTGTGAAATTCTAGGACTACATCTGGAGATGCCTGCAGCCAAATAGCCTGCATGCATGGGCCACGCTCCCGGATCTGTCTTTCCCCTTGCAGGGCTCCAAGGAGCACCCCAGCTCCTGCAGTCAATGAAAAATACAGCTCACATGTAACTCATGGCAAGAAATTAAAAAACTATAAAAATTCATGCACAATATCGTTTGAAAGATACCCCTACACAACACATGCAGCAATTCCGTCCCAGCCCAGAGATAGCCCAAAACAGTTCCTAAGAGGAATAAATTGCCACACGTAGGATTATTGCTCCAACACATAACAAAAAACTGCACACAAGAGAAAAGGATGCAGCAAACCCCAAATATATTAACTGATTTACTTCTGTTTCTGACATGAAAAGTAGGAAGGACCAAAGCCACCAACATCTTCTGAGGTGCAACAGAGACCTGTTACTGCTTCTGGAGGAAAGAAATCCTGCCCATGGTTCCTGTCTTGCGCCCTGGCAAAACAACTGGTCCCGGCTCTGGCACAAGTTGAGCCAGTGCTTGGGGTTGGCCCTGGAAGGCACTTGTCTCGCCCTGCGTGCTCAGCGGGTGCTCCTGAGCCCACAGGTACCAAGCCAACAAGCAGTGTGCAAGGTCTGTAATAGCCTGCTCCCCCAGCACGCAGCAGCAGGAGGCAGGGGCGGGGATAGTTTTTCAGAAGACATTTTGTAATTGCAACTGTGCATCTCATACACAGTGGCCAGATGCTTGAGGGGGAGGGAGGGGAAAGAGCTATAAATCTATAAATAAATAATGGAGTGTTGGGCTATGAAATTCATAGATTAACATAGGAGAAATTATCTTACCGGCTGCATTAATGCCAGCACAGCATTCAGCTGTTTATCACGTTGAAATGGCTCCTGCCTCTCGCCACAAAAGGCACGCGGGGCTTACCAGGTCTCCTGTGTGCTTTTCTCGTGTTCACCTCTGGCTATAAAGAATTAATTCATCACTGAGATCATACAATCAGGATCTTGGGCTCCACTAATGCCTGCTTAAATAATATGACTCTGCCTCATCCAACAATAACCTCTCTGGTCTCAGGGTGCAGCTTGGTCCTCACTGCCTGTCTGAGAAGTTTTGGGGGAACAAGAGTCACAAGGGGCCATCCCAGACCTCTTTCTGCTGTCACACTCTGAGCCAAAGCTTGACATCAGAGACCCCAAGGTCATGGCCATATCCCACATGCTTGAGATAGGTCAGTGAGAGGATTTATCATTCTCTGAGAATGCCATGAGCCGCTCCTGGTTGTCAAGCAAGGACTGATTCAAACCTGCAAGAGCCCTTCCACATACTGTTTTTTCAGGGAGGAGTTTAAAACTCCTTAAATACAGCAGCATCCAGCTGCATGTTGTGCAGGCTCAGCAGGTGCTGGTACTGCGTGTCCTGGAGAGCTGCTGCCACAACCCGTGGCTGCCCAGCAGAGCCACATCTGAAGACGTGCCCATCTTCCCAAAGCTGCTTCCCCACAGCCCCCTCTGCCCCCTCACCACTGCCCAAGGCGCTGCTGAGACCTCTGGCATCCCCAGGGCAGCTGCTCACCAGAGGGGCTGGCTCCAAGTTTGTTTCTAACCCCTCTGTTGCAGGGACAATGCACATTTCGCCTCACCCAGCTTCCCAGCTTGATGCAGGACCTTCCCCCAGGTTTCCCTGCCAAAGGCAGATCCCAAGTGCAGCATGGGGTACGGGCTCTTGCACTGACAGTGGAGGTACCTCACTGGCCAGCACCTCAAACCTATGGCCCCTCGCTGTCAACATTTATCCTGTCCCTTATCCATTTCATAGTGCTTCTCTGACTGATTATCATCTTCCATCACAGAAATATCATACACTTTGTAGTTAGTCACTTTATTCCTGTGCCAAGGATGCTCTCAAGCTCCCATCACTAGAAGCACCCTGTGTTCTCTTCATGCCATAGATCTTTAAATGCAGTAGTTGTACATTACTTGAGCTGCACATATTTCTTCCTAAAATAACACAGGCGTCTCTATAGACCTTCACTAGGCCTTTGATGCACTCCAGGCATCTTGCTTTTCAGTATATTATTCATAGCACAACTAAAATAATTGGGCCTTAGTCCTTTCTAAGGCTTCTCAATTTTTTTGACTCCTAACAGGGTGAGTGGTCAGGTGTGATACAGAGCTCAGAGGAATCTGGAAGAAAAGAGAATACATGAGTATGCTAGGAATTAAGCTAGTTCTTGTTGTTTGCCTCTGTAGAGGACTGTAAGGCCTACAGAGAAGAAAACCATAGATGGTACCACTCTGAAAACAAGTGGAGAAGATGAATGAATGGAAAAAATCTAAGTCAAAACCCACAAAAAGTGTGGCACTCCTAAAGCAGCATTTCATTCCTCCCAAAACACTAGGTAACAACCCTGGAGATCCCTGTCTCAAGCAAACCAGCAGGGAAGTCCACAACCATGGCATGTGTGAGACAGATCTTGTTCCAGCTGCTTCACTGGGTGCTGCCTGATCTTGGACAGGAGCATCCCAGAAGGAAGCATGAGGTGCCCAGATGTGAGTCACTGAGACATCTACGCTGTCCAGGTGGAGCACTCCCCATTTTCAACCATGGTTCTGAAATCCCAGTTGCCCACAGTACATAGATGCTGTACTTCACATCCAGTCTTTGCTATGGAATGAATTCGTTCTCTAGACAGGGAAATCTGAGTACAGATGAGAGTACATGCATGCTAAACGTGATGCCTTTGGCCTGCTCTGGTTCTGCAGAAGTACCCCAGCAAGGCCTTCATCCTGCCACAGCCCCCCACACCCACGCTCTGTGCCCCTAAGTACCATGGCTTGACACAAAAATGTGGTTAACAGCAGGCTGCAAGGCAACCTTCTCATTTGCTTCTAGATTTTCTGTCTGCACATGGCACATGTGCAGTGTTTGAGATCAACGTCTGGAGAAGACAGGGACCTGCTTCTTTCTGGGTATCACATTTACAGACAGGGATTTGTAGGTGGGAAAAACTGTTCTGAAAATACACAGATATTAGGACTTGCGGTACGTCCTTTGCTAGGGCCCAGGAGTATCCTCCACTTGGGTAATAGGGCCCTGGTATATCAGGGAGGAATATATCTTGTGATGCACATGTCGTCATCATTTTGAAGTATCCTTCCACTGCTACCAGAGCTTTAGTGGCTTGGGGTTAAATGTTTCTTAATCAAATAGGATAAAATCATTACATATCTTTTTAATCTGTTAAAAAAGACCTAGGGTTTGAAGTAGGATGTACCAGGACCCAGAGTTTGAAATAGGATGTACAGTTTGTAAACACATTCCATCATTTAGCTGCACCATTGTTGCCGAGGAAGCAGCCATGGGATGTGCTCCTTACACAGTAAGCTCCAGGAAAAGGTTTCTGCAGTATCGAGGTGTGGACGCCCACAGTAAGGCCAGCTGGCCAGACTTGCCCTGAAATCACCTCTTGCATGATCCCACTGAAATTATTAGGGTTGAACATGCTTACAAATTAGGAAAGCAGGACGCCCACTTCTAGCTGTTGCAAACTAAATCTGATGATCACAGTTGGAAACGTATGATCTTGGTTAAAACATTACAGAGAAGTCTAGAGATGGTGTGGCAAATGTTCATGCTTGTTACTCCAGTAAGCCCAGAGCACTTCTGTTTAGGTAGGTCATTTTCCCTAGGTTTAAACCATCGGGACTGCAATAAGAGTTTAGAACAAGGGATCCAGTTTTGCCCATGGTTGCCAGATAACTGAAGTCAGTAAGTTTTTTGCTGAAGTCAGATTAATGGGGTAAGGGCGTCTGGGTGAGACCATAGGATGGCTCCTTGAGCAAAGTGTGATGCACAGTAACACCTGAAGTGGAAATTGCTCCATCCTGGAAAAAAAAATAAGAGAGAATAACTCTAGAGGCAGACGCCTGTTTTATTAGGTGTAAATCAGATGTGATATTAAATCCATATGGTAAAGGTTAACATGTAAGAAGTATTGCATATTGATTGCAGTACTTTAGAATTGGCCCGTTTTCATTAGCATTTTATTGGCTTCACAATAGGCAGCAACACTGATACAGAATGTCAAAGAATTAACTGCAACAGCAAATGATAATGCAAGTTTAAAAAATATAATAATGACTTCATTATGCTTGTGATGACAACAAACAGCAGAGATCCCTAATAGCAGCATCAATTCCATCTCACGAACAAGGAAAAATTTACGTGGGAGAAAGAAACCATGCAGCTCTACCATTAAAATCATAAAGCTGATAGTAAAATGATCCAGCTGCAGAGGAAAAAGCAAAATCAATAGAAGAAAACATATTAATTAGCACCTTCTCCTTTCCCCTGCATATATGTCAGACTCCAGTGCTTGCAAAAGCAGGAAAGCTTGTGGTATCAGGGCTCTGGTCTATGAAACTCATCTTTCTGTGACTGAGCAATTGTCCGTGAAGGCCGCTAAATTAAATAGAGGGAGACAGAGACAGTAACATTTTTTTCCCAAGGACATAAGTGGATTGTAAGATTAGATATCTCCCTGGCACTGCTCTCGATGGAACCCTAACACCCTGCTTCCCCTTTATCTCCGCATATTAACATCCCAAGCTCTGCAAAACACTTTCTTGACAAGCAAACCAGACCTGGCAGTGACCCTGCGCACTGACAGGAGCGGGCTGGGGTAGGCAGGAGGTAGGCTTCGAACCCCCCGTCAGCCTCTTCGAGATCAGTGCCTCTTGCAGCAGGGAGCCAGTGGTTGGTTGCCAGCTCTGGGAATTACCCCACTGCTGGATCCTCAGCTCACACAGCGATATCTGTGCTGATTTGTATCTCATTTGCATTTAATGGGCATGCCTGCTTAAATACAAATAATTGTGACTGTGAGCACAAAGTACAATCGGTAAGGAAGGTATCAGTCAGTGAAGCCGCAGCCTCCAGGTCCTCCTGGATCTGGACCCGTGCACAATCCTGCCAGCTGAGCAGACCCCACGCACAGAACCAATGTCCCAGCCACCAGCACGTGGCCCACAGCAGCCCAGGGCCTGGAGACCTCCAAGCCCCACCAGCAGCCGGGAAGCGGAGGGGCTTCCTGAGCCAGGGAGAGCACAGCGATGGCTGGCATTCACCAGATAGCCGAGCTGAGGATTTACACTGCAGCACAATGGTGAACTCCGTTTTGCTCTTTGCACCTCTGCCAGCAATTCCAGGCAGACTCTTTTCTTTTTACCTCTTGCCTGCTCTTACTTCCTCTTTTCATAAAACTGCCTGTTACAGGCCAAGCTCTTTCCCGAGCAGTAATAGCTAGGTCAGATCCTGTTGTTATGCATGTAAAGCTTGCAGAAAGTCTCCATTTGCACTGCTTTCTACCCATCAGCACTGAATTTCACCTGCTGTTGCACTACGTGTTCATTCAGTGTCGGGAAATCCTTCTGCAGCCCTCTAGACAGCTTTCATTTGCACTGCCCATGGTAACTTAGTGCCATCAGCCAGAGATGAAGTTATTTTGGCAAGTTATCTGAAATGTCTTCCCCGCACAAAAAAATCATTCTGTCAAATAAACAATCCCTCTTCTGTGAGCACACCACTCCAATTAATGGAAGTTAATTGTGTATAACAAACAACCATTCAATGTATTCATTGCACTAATGAGATTTCCTTTTTAGAGGATTTATTAGTTGAAAAATACAGTTTTGTTCACTCGGCTTTTAACTGCAGCAAGGAAATGTACTTAAATTTGGGAAAATCTTTAATTCCAAGAGAAAATGACAAACTGCTCTTAAAGGAACATGGGTGTTTATCCACTAGTTTACACTTTAGAGCTCCCTGAGCAAAAGATCAAAACAACTACTTTCAAATGCATTAATTTACTAAGTGTTTTGTAATATATATATATGTGTGTGACACTGCAGTTGCACCCACTTGTTACGTTCATTATAAAGATTTTTTTAAAGCATAACTGACCCTAAAAAAGCCATCTGTTTTTCCAGGTCACCACCAGGTTGCCATTGTAGAGCTAACATAACCCAGTTTTAACAGCAAAGTGCCAGAAAACCAGTGGTAAGAGTTAAGATACTTTCAATTCTCTTAAAGTTTTCACAATAAAAATAATTTGGCTGATTAAACATTGTCCATTTAAATTAAAAGGCATGTATCACCAGATACAATTACACTGAGCTGGGTTTGGCAATGCTAAAGCCAGACCACTATGTCTTGTTAATTTACAGTTAGGCTGTGTATTGCTGTTCTGCTCTCCATTCATATCCATGTTTTCTGTGCAGATTATATGTCAAATAAGAATCTAGTGATTTAATGATTAATAAAATATTCCAACTACTCCATGAGAAAAAAAATAGATTATTGTAGACAGATATTAGCAAGCCACTAAAGAAGGAAAGAAAATATATTAACTATGATCTTTATCGCATATCCCTAAGCTCATCCACAGTATTTTCACATCCTGTAAGTATTTGCAACTCTCATTTTGCTTGCACAGAGGTTCATGCTGATTCCTCTCCATTGCTGTGTGCCACATACTAAGCTGCTATCATAAACAAGGCTCCATCGGGCCAGGTGTTCTGCAAACACCTATAAAGGCATTTTATCCCAAGAAATTTGAAGCTAAGAAATTTAAAAAGCAACTACAGTGGTAACAATTTTATCTCTTATGCACATGGCTTTATGGTATTTACCTGGCACTCATTTAGGTTGCACTGGACCTCACATCTGGGTCAAACTCCACCTTGAAGGTAAGGTCCTCCAGGGAGGTTGTCCATGTGAAGTGGACATGTAGTCATCACTTGTTAAAGATACGTAAAAGCTACACAATGTTTTATGAGGGAAATACTCTGCAGTACTTAGAGTAATTGCAATTTGATGATAAAAGAAGGCATATATAGGATGGTTAGTATGAAGAGAGAGAGATGGGAAAGGAAAGATAATGAGAAGCCCCAGCAAAAAGACAGATTAAAAGCCTGAAGTACTCCACCACACCAACAAGCCAACTCAGAATGAATCACTTCCACAGAATATGTCCTTAGCTTTCAAGATGGGCTTAGCCGTGGGGATTGAAAACCAGCATGGGCCATAAGGGCAAAGAACAGTGCATGAATGTTTACAAGAGCATCTACTTCAAAGTAAAAGCTCACTTTCATTGTAGGTGTAGCTGCACTTCTCACTTCAGCTGTGTGTGAAGAAAAAATCATATTAAGAGCACAGGCGTGAGTTATGAAAATATTTGACTGCAACTAATAAGATGCTAAACTGAATGAGATGCGATGGGAAACACATCTCTTGGCATGGATTCCACCACTGCTCCATTTCGACTGAAGGAAGCAAACACCAGCTTCAATTCAATTATTTTACTCCAACAAAAATTGCTGTGGCTTTATATATCCTATTGAATTTGCCTTCTCTTCATGTCTCAAATATAGCCCCTCCTCCATGAATAGAGAGAAGAGCCACATGTCCCCTGTCAGCCAAATGACATCATGGTATTTTTACTGAAGATAAGTTCCAATATGTTGTTCCTGATCATTTTGATGCAGAATTAGCTCTAAATATAATCCACTCATCTCAACCCCCTTCCCCAAAGTCTCCCAACTAGTCACATACACAGCCAGTAAAACAAATAGAAAACATTACTCCATCAGAACTTGTATTAACAGATTAAATCCCAAGGGACTGCTGCCACTCTGGGTAGTTTCTCAAAGTCAGCACTTCCACACTAAACCTTCCTCATGTGCCTTGGATATGTGATACCTTCTGGGTGAGTGGGATTAGGAATAATGTATTAATGCCAATTAAACAGCAAGAATAAAAAAGGCATAAGATGTTTCAAAAATGATACATTTAGTAAGAGTAAATAAAGAGAAAGAAGTGTAAAAAAACATGAATCTTCAATCTCACTTGATTAGGTGTTACTTCTTTAATCAGCAAATTGCAATCTTGTTTCAGACTGAAGATTGTTGCTACGAAGAGCATGAGAACAAACTAAATCATCTAGCACTTATTTAAAATGCTGCAACACCAGCAGGCTTACTGTGATATAATAGAGTAGTAGCGCAATTACACTCTGAGATTAATATTTATAGACCATAATCAGGTTTTCCTTATTTAAAATATTATTCAATAAATTGTGCTCCTTAAAAGTATCTTCAAAGTAGATGTAGCGTTTGAAATAAGTCTTGACATTAAGGTATTAAAACCCTGGCAGGAATCTGGGACGATGTTCACTGCCTCTCGGAGATCACACGTGGTGTGATCCCTGCAAGTCTTGTGCTTCAGGAGCAAGGATTTCCCCTTCTGATCTTAAAGAATAAGCACAAGAGAGATTAGGGGATGGGTTATAAAATGGCATGAAGTAGGTACTGTGAAAGGGATTCGCAACATAGCCTGGGACAATGGCCATTCTTAACAAGAAACACAATAAACTAACAGAGGTCAAATACAGAACCCCACCAGAAGGAGGGAGAGGAGGTTATTTTCTCACAAGCAATCAAAAAAAAAAAACCCTGTGATACTGACATACCAGCAATCCCTGTGAAGCCAGAGCCTCAGAAAATGAAGTGTGAACCTCCAAGACAACCAGCCAGCGACACAAGGACACAGTGATACAGGCCTCAAGGTTTCTTTCTTCCTGGATAGTACCCTCCCTCGAGCAGGAGCTATTGGTCACCATGTGTTCATACTTCCAAATGTCCAAGTGCAACCAGTCTGGGAAAAGGTCTCTGTGGGCTATTGCAGCACAAATGGTGTGTAATAATGACTATTATTTCTAAAATATAGTTAAAACTAGCATTGGAATACAAACTATTTACTCTAAATGTGAAACAGATATATGTCATGATTTCTTTGTCAGACCAAGATTAGTGGCCAGGTTACAGAAAGAGAGATGGAGCTACAAGGTAATGAATCCCTTACACCCACAGCATAGGGAATCAATGTCTGCTTTCCATCAGGAGGAACTGATGGTATTTTAAGGTGCTATTTGTTAGTACTTCCAGTTCTGAGTTCAACAGCTTCTGCTGTAATGAGCCCTGCTTCAAATTACAGAATGCACATTCATTTTATAACGGGGTGTGAGAGTGTTGTTAATTGTTTAGCTGCACTCTTCAGGATAGCATTTCTTACATCTGAGTGTATACAACTCTTGATCTTTGCCTTGTAGTTCCACTTCTTTTCACCATATAGTAAACACCCAAAGTGCTTTATAAACTTTGCTTCTAATATTACTAACCCAGATATGACTTTGCTTTATAACTATGTGGGAGAGTCCTTCAGTTATCTGTCAAGGTATGTCCTGCTTATAGACAGGACAAAACTGTCACCAGGTTCTGGAGTGCTCAGCATCCAGTTTCTCTGGTACTAGCAGAAATTCCCTGACTCTGCTCCTGGGACATCGCAGTCCTGGGATATCACAAAAGCTGCTTGGTGCTGCCTACTGGAACCCCAGCTCAACTCAACACTTTCCTTGGATTAGCCTGGGGAAAAATCCCACGCCTTTCCTCTCTGGAAATGGCCTGTGACTGCAGTGGAGCAGAAGAGAGGCCAACCAAGCATCTTCACAGGGAATAATGACAGGTTACAGCAGACATACAAATGGAGAAAATAGAATACTTGAGACTAAATGAATTAAATTAATTTCTGACACAGATTCTGGCTTCAGCAAACTTGGGGTTTTAAATCTCACCAATCACACAGCTCCCTGCTCTCTTTTCTTTGTATTCAAATTGTAAGAAGGCCAAATTTCTTGTTTGTTCATACCATCTGATCAGCCTCCTGGCAATAGCTGTCAGCAGTGGACTTCTTTCGACATCATTTCACTAACAGGGACAAGTTGCAAAGTATCAGTGCAACACTGAGCAAAAAATCTTTTCTACTTCATTTTAGAAAGCACTGAACAGCATATAGCATCCACCATGTAATTCCCCTGTACAGGCTCTGTTAACAGCTCAGAGGTGCTCACTGCTTGGGAAATCCTTGAAATAAAAGAGCATTTTCTCTTGGGACTTGATCCAGACAAGCCCAGACTGACTGGGGTTGCTGGTGGAACTGAACACAGTTTTGTCCTCTGCCTTTTTAAAAATACCATCCAACCATGTCTGTCCAGCTTTGCTTGTTACACGAGCAGGAGCTACAACGGAGCCATTTTCATTGTTTTTTAATTTCCTTCCATCAAACTGTACTTTATTTCCCTTCACCTTCATTTCTTGCCTGACAATCCAGTGTTTCACAAATCTATCTTTTCCATACCATTAGCAAAGATATTTTAATAAAAACATTAGCTTGACTTAGGTGAACAATGCCAAAGTGTACTTCCAAGTGTAAATCTGAATTGAAAATCAGGAATTTGCTTGGATATTCACAGTGCCTTTGGTCTTTGTGAATATTCATATGGAGGTTTTTTTTCTCTACAAAGGCAACCGATATGTTTGCAAGTTCATGTGAAGGCACTGGCACTTTTATAAACAACAGCAAGATAGTCATCTAATTACAGAACAAAATAAATGGCAAGGGACTTAAGTGGCTATTCCAGCATCAGAAATAACAAAATACAAATGGATGACAATATAAATATTACCACATGCAGGAGAATAGGAGTGTGACTTGTACTCACCTCTATCTCACATGTATTATTGTTTGGTTATTTAAAGAAACAGCTGGATTTCTCCATCTTCAGTGGCTAACTTGAAGAGAGGAGATTCTGATTCCTACACCACATGGGTAAAACCAGAGAGGAAATGGTAATTCTGTTTTCAGAAAAGGGACCAATTTGTGCTGGCTCACTGATTCTCTAATAGAGCTCAACATTTAGTCATATATATCTCTTAGTTTTCTTTTTAAATTTTAGATTTAATTCTTTCTCTTTTTTCTTTTAATTTTTCCTGTCTGAAATAATTAGCCATATGTTGCATGTCAACCTGGAGAGTGCACCAGCTGGAGCATATTCACTTAGAAGTTCAACTAGAAAAGTACGTTCTTGAATGTAGACCCATTCAAGAAAGTCAGTTCCTGGTGCCTTGTGGAAGACAGGGGAAAAGTTTTATGGTTTGCAACTTGCATCTTGAAGAGGGAGCACCCACAGTGCCCAACACTCTTTTGCACTCCTAAGAAAGATAATCACGTTGCAAATCCAGGAAGGGCCTAAACTTTATTTCTTCACTTGGGGTGCATGAAGTGGGCAAAAAACACAAAGCGCTGTAAAGAATTGCTGTGCACCATGGGGCTGCTCATAGTGGCTGTCTGCCCTTTCTTCCCCACATTGCCCGTGATGAACTGGTGTGGTGGGTTGACCCCGGCTCGACACCAGGTGCCCACCAAGCTGCTCTGTGACTCCTCCTCTTCAATTGGACAGCAGAGAAAAAAAATACAATGAAAGGCTGGTGGGCTGAGATAAGTACAAGAAGAGATCACTCACCAGCTACCATCATGGGAAGAACAGACTCAACTCAAGGAAATTAATTTAATTTATTACCAATCAAACCAGAGTAGGGTAATGAGAAATAAAATGAAATCTTAAAACACCTTCCCCCCACCCCCTCTTCTTCCCTGCCTCAACTTCACTCCGGCTTTCTCTACCTCCTCCTGTCCAGAGGTGCAGGGGGACAGCGAATGGGGGTTGCAGTCAGTCCATCACACGTTGTCTCTGCTGCTCCTTCCTCCTCAGGGGAGGGCTCCTCACACTCCTCCCCTGCTCCAGCGTGGGGTCCCTCCCACAGGAGACAGTCCTCCACTAACTTCTCCAGTATGAGTCCTTCCCATGGGCTGTTGTTCTCCACTAACTGCTCCAGCGTGGGTCCCTTCCCCGGGTGTGGTCCTTTGGGCGCAGACTGCTCCAGCATGGGTCCAGCATTGGCTCTATCGGACATGGGGGAAGCTTCTAGGAGCTTCTCACAGAAGCCAGCCCTGTAGCCCCCCTGCTACCAAAATCTTGCCACACAAACCTAATACATCTGGCTGTTTGAATAGTGTGGAATGTGGGACTGATTTGTGAATTTTTTTCCTGGATATCAAAATGCTTTGCATGCAGTCTTTTTGAAAGGTACAAGCTATGTGCCCTCCAAGGCTTCCATTTCTCCTTTATTTGATTTTAACAGGAGAATTTTGACTGTTCTAACCATGAGAAAGGTTATATTGTGTCAATCTCGGATATGATGTAGAAGGAACTGGTACAGAAAAGACTGCAGGCAAATTAATGCACGCTGTCAATCTAAACTCACTGTTGCCAGGCATTTTTTCCCCATATCTAAATTATATTAATTTTTGACTGTCCATACCCTGACAGATGATGGTTCATGTCATAGCTGTATTTTCTTCTCATTAAAAGATTCTTGTAAAAGCATCTTTAAGCAAATATGCAAGTTGCACGAAAAGAAAGCAGTGTTTTTCTAGCAACTTTTGCTCTGTATGTTTCTGGCAGGTTTTTTCACCACATTCCACATCAATAATGCAACAGGAACCAAAAGGCCATGTAGGCATTTAATCTGTGAGTGTTGAGGGCATACAGCTATGAGCCGAACACTCTGCAAACATTCTCCATCATGTGCTTCCACTCCAGGGAGTTGCCATTGGAGACTCCTCAAAGCCTAAGTTAGATTCATTTTAAAATATAGCACTTTTTGACACTAAATAAAACAAACTCTTAGCTTTATTGAATTATATGAAGTGTTGCAGAAAAAAAAAAAAAAAAAAAGAAAAATTATGCCTTTAAACCATATCCTTGTCTCGTCTGAAACAGCTACCAGGAGCAGTCTAAAACTTCCAAGTGATGGCATGTAAAAGTACCCTTTGTCCAATTTATAACTCATATACATCTACATAAATGTATATATATTCTTTCTTTCTGCACCCAACAGAGCTGCACAACACTGATGCCAGCAGGAGAGAAAGAGTAACAAGAGACAGTTCAAATAAAGGGAGCAGGGCTATGAAATGAAGAGAGTAAAGGACAGACAGACTCCATATATACTCTCATCCAAGGAGAACAGAGCAATACAAATTATTTTCTCCAATGGTGTCTTCCAGACACAGCTGAAGGTGCCCTGTTTGACTTTGCCCTATGCTTTGAGATTGTTCACTGTTAGACCAACACACAAATATGGAAAGCAATTATTTTTGTGAAACGTGCTCCAAATAGTGAAATATTATTGACTATAATTTGTATCCTATTGTATAAGCATTGCCAAAGTGCAATTAATCATATGCAAACATAATGAACATTATAGTTGTCAACATTTAAAATCTATATAAATGCTTTTGCGGACAATTAATATACAGAAAGTATTCCCTCAGTTAAGGAAAGAGAACACCTAAGGAATAGTATGATAATCTCATATTCTCTCAAAGACAACAAGATTTGTAATGATTTTAGTGGTGACACTGTCTGTAATAAATGTAGGCTGCCTGAGTTAAACTCATGAGACTATATATATAGTATGAACTTTTAAATAAAAGTTAGCATGTTGCCCACAGAAAAATAGGAGGTTTTTCTCACTTTTCTTGCTTCTTCTGGCACTTTCTGACTCCTGAACGCCAGGAAGTAGAAAAAGTAGTTAATACTAAAAATTACTGTCATGACCTAGCAAATAATATAATACATAATGCCCCTAGCACCAAATCTTAGATAAGAATTTGGTCCACAAGAGGACCCTATTGGAAATGTTATTGTGCAACTGCAAAAAGAGAGACACAGCACTTGATTTTGCTTCTCAGTCCCAGGGGCAGAAATAAAAATAGAAACTCCAAGGGAAGCAGGGACAGGACAGCTTGGAGGGTGAGGAACTGGGTTGCCTTCACTTCTTCCCTCTTGCACTGTCACGGTCATCTGCTCTGGTTGTTATCCTAAGGATGTGTCTGTTGACAGTGGGAGGTCCTTGGCACAGCACAGTTTGAAAAGACACTGTGGTTTACCAGAGGGAAAAATACTGAGAGTAATGAAGTAAAAGGATAGTCCTTGCTACTCGTGTATATAAATCCTTATAATTTATCTGCAGTATTTCCAGAGCACCCAAGAACTTAGTCATTGCATGTTCCTTGAAAAAAAGAAGCGTACATAAACATAGGGCAAACATGTTCCCAGAAAGAAAGATATCTGGTAATAAACATGCTCTGAATTAGGTGACAAACCCACCACAGGGGGATCGACTGGAAAGATCAAGGAATACCCACACTGCCGTCTGTGATAGGGCTGCAATTGCTACTGTAAGGGCAGCAGTGCAGATGTGGATTTGTGCTAACTGCTTCTTGGAGGGGTTTGGCAGCCCAGGCTGTACTCGGAGCTGCTACCACCAAGCTGCAGGCAGCAGCCGTGAGAGTTAATTTAGGACTGGCTTGAGCATCCTTCCAGTAGTACAGTGCTGCAATAGCACTGACTTTGGCGTACTGTTTAGGCAGCCCAGGCTGTACTCGGAGCTGCTACCACCAAGCTGCAGGCAGCAGCCGTGAGAGTTAATTTAGGACTGGCTTGAGCATCCTTCCAGTAGTACAGTGCTGCAATAGCACTGACTTTAGCGTACTGTTTAGGCAGCATTACAAAAGTATATAAGTATTATATGCAAAATAATGATTCATGTACAGTAGATAGATGGGTGTTCTTTATTTATTCTTTCACATAAAACAGCATTAGGACAGTGTCAGTAAAATAGAAAACAAACACATCAAGGACAGATTTGCACGTGAGGCATAATTAGCTGATGGATTTCCTCTCTAGCCCACATTACTACACTCAACAAATCAGAAGAATTCCAAAAAAGGGTAGAGGTTTGTATAAACGGTGAAAACAGATTAAAAGAGACAAATCTCACATAAACACTGAAAAACACTAATGCTGAAGGCAACAGCAAAAGCTCTCTTTTAACTGTTAGGATTTAGGAAGGCTATAGGCAATATATTTCATAGTTGTCTCTTACATCATTTTCTAAATTGTTTGGCATGGGCCGGTCCCAGAAACTGACAGCATACTGGAACAGAGGAGTTCCCGGTATGGGATTTGATACAGGAGGTGTTGATGATGCTGAGAATGATCATCACTGTTGCTCAGCAAGCATTCCCCAGATGCAAAGTGAGCCTACAGATGCTGCTTGTGAATGCATCTCTCCTTTTGTCCTGAGATGCTGAACAGTGATACACTCAACAGCTCACTCCTTTACTGTTTTTGTAGTCTTTAAAGGTCTGAATATGCCTTTCCATCTTTTCGGCAGTGCTTTTGCTTTATTACTTGCATAAGTTGTTACATTTCATTATCCAGCGCACAGTAAATCTCCCCTGTTTTGACAGGGACTGTTCTTTTACAATTGCCTGCTGTCGTTACGGTTCAAGTGAAGATGCTGCCAGCTGGACAGAGCTGTAAAGCAACCCGAGTGAATTCCCCGATGTTAAAGTTTTTTGAAAATACAGGAAGCAATTAGATATGTCTATATTTAGAAGAGTGCTTGTATTGCAATGAGACACTGCCAGCCTGAGGTTGGGGGCAGATGAAGCCTTGATGCTCCCCAGACTTCAGAGATGTTTGACTCTTCCCTTGTATTTAAAAATAGTTCATCTCATCTGGAAAATGTGTATCATATAGGAACACGTGATACTTGGCCACAACATAATATGGAGATAAACTCTGCCAAACCTATCAAGAATGATATTCCACTTCATTGTTACAAGAGGAGACAGAAGGTTCACGACAGGCAGCAGATCTTACAGAGATCTTGTCTCAGCTAACCTGAGCAGGAATCAGAAGAGAACAGAAACCAGGGCTTACTAGCATTACAGATCTGCATCCAAAAACAAGTAAAGGAAAATAAGAAGATGCAGGAGATGGCAGCATGGGCTCATGCAGGTCACCTGCTCCACTACCAATGGATGGACAAGGAATTCCTTCATGCCCCTGTACACTATGCTGGAGGGACAGTCTGTGACCAGTGGTGACCACCGGACCTGGACTGCTGGAGGAAAGGCTTAGGACACAAAGGACATCTAGTATCTCCTTAAAGATTTGTTCACACACTGCAATTACCAAAAAAATTAATGCAGCCTTATTTTAAGGAATGAACAAACACAGCACAATATTTAAAAGTTATTTTTCAAAAAGATTACTAGAACATATTTGGAGGCCATCATAACCCCAAAGTATACTATCATTAAACTAGACTTTGCAACCAAACGTGCAGCAACAGATGACTAGAGATCAGAAGGATGAAGCAATACATGAGAGGCCATGCTCCCACATGTGGGATAGAAGATAGAATTTCAACTATAACATGATAACTGAAGATAAACAAAATTTCATACATTCAGCATGGTTAGTACTTTTTGCCAAATTAATCTTATTTATATAAATTAGCCTTATTTGCCTTAATAAGGCATAGGAATATTTTTTAGCATTTTTTGCAACTAGTTTCTAGTGAGCTTGTAAGTCTAGAAATAATTATTAGCATCTAAAAAATGAAAATTAACCTCTTACTTGCTTGTTCCCTCTAAAATGTTACCTGTTAATTATAATTGTAATATCATTTCCTTTTTAGAGACAATATAGTATAAACAGAAATATTTTCTTTCTCCAAAGCAGCTTCAGTTTCATGGAAACATAGAGAGATTCCAGTAATTTTCCAACTATTAGAGTTCCCAAACATTTTTCTCTTCAACATGGTTATTAGATCCATCAGTTTTGTCTTTCATCTGTGTTCCTAAAAGATGAGCTGGTTTTGTACCCCCTCATAAACGTACAAATTAAACTCCTACATGCTCTCCTGCCTCATAATTTGGTGCTTTGGGACAGCACTGCTATTAGCTCACTTAAGAACAAAACCATTATTCAGATGAGCTATTACAACCGCCTCATCTTCAAACAGCAAACTGCTGCTTACAAAACAAATTTGTATTACACTCAGTATTTAGCTTAAACACTCAGTACCACACAACACAAGGTCAAGCGCATTCAATTTAACAATACATGGAAGAAATTCTTTCCAGAAAATAAAAGTTAAATTTCCATCAGAAGTCAGTGGTAATCTTGTGTTAATGAAAATGTTTTTGATGGGTCTTTTATAGTCAGATGCATCACCAATCGCCCCTTGCAGCACTGACAAGCGAATACGAGTACCTATTCTCAGGAGCAGCATATAATTGCCACTTTTTATACAGTATGAATTATTGCTTAGGCAGCAAAAACTGTGAACTGTTTGTTCCCTAGGCTTTAAACTGGACTATTACTTTTTTAACATAGAGAGATGTACTGTAGCCTCTCAGTGGAGTCCATGATCCAATAATGAGGCGTAAGGATAAGGAGGCAAGTTAATCCATAACTCCTGAAGGCAATTAGGGTACCTAAAAGTACTAACTGCCAGGATACTTCTAGTGACACTTTGGACTACAGTGTATGCTCCAGGCCCAAAGCTACCAGCCAGTTTAGGGGAAAATATGGAGGTACTGGTGTCCTCACTTGAGGACAATGAGAGTCTGCAGGGGCCAGGCTAAACCTTGCTGTTTCCCCAACCCTGCACACTTGTTAAATGTGGTCAATAACTGGCCTAAAATATTTAGCTCCATTTTCTGTCTAACGCTTGCATGAGGATAGCAATCTTCATAGACCAGGCTGCAAATGTAGACAAGCAATAACTATCCACACTGCAGCAGCTGCTGCCCTTCCAGAGGGATTGATGTTCCCAGGGGAGGGAAGCAGTGCTGGAAAAGGTTTGATCCTTCAGTTTCTTCCTAGAGATGAGACATACGTGAAACAGGCCAGTGTGGGTTGGCTAATTAAGAGACACAAGTAAACTTGATCTCCTGGTGGTAAGGATGAGAGATTAAGCTAAGGAGCCATATAGCCAGGGAAGTCACAATGTGAATGAGATGTTACCTGAACAAAGCTTCCACTTATTTAAATAAAAGTCCTCACAGAGACCTTTCTGATGGACCAATGAACCTCTCCTGCCTCCTAATAAGAATGACATCCAGACAACCCCAGGTTCTCAAAGGTCAGAACAACACGAGGCTGCTGAAAGGCATACAGCAGTGAAAGAAAAAAAAAAAAAAAAACCCCAAACCTGGTATTTATTATACACTCCAGAGGTAAAAAGTGGAACTTCTATTATAGTAGAAGTACTCTCACTAAAATTTTCCTCTTTCTGTTTCAAATGTTTATTAGTTGGAATATAGGGAACTACATGCAGGCTTTTATAAATCAAACAGCGCTGCATTTATGAGGGTTTATGATGCAGTAATGCCATTTGAAAATTAATAATCATTATTATTGTTTTACTTTTGAAAAAACTTGTATCTGAATATGACTTGTAACTCAGTAAAATAAGTCTCACGTCTAGATTGCAACTTAATTTTTCAAAAGAAATTACCAACTGTTTTAGAATTTTAATCAGTTGTTGTTGAAATATTTGCAGTGCTTTAAGTACATAATTTTACACAGGATTTAATTTCATATGTATCCTAGGGAAACAATGCCTATTTTGTCTCTTTGGACTGCACTGGTAGGTAACAGGTTTGGTTCCCTGCATTCTCACCTAGGTGAAACCAGGTAAACAAATCACTGTACCAGAAGAGATCACGGTACCCAACCAAGTTAACAATGTCATGCCAAACTGATGCCATCAAACACAGCACTGTTAACTCATTTCCCTGAAAGGTACAAGGTATGCATTGGGAATGTGCAATCACACAGTGACTGATGTCCATATATGTACATCTCCTTGCCCTGGCTTAATCTCTAATACCTTTAGCTCCAGGAGACCCATTTCCACCCACTTCTGAAATAACAAGCTGTTACACTCGCTGCTTCTGTCTTCCTACCCACCTCACTTTTAGTGTGGATATCAGCTTTCAATTGCTGACAACCCACTTCTTATTCCTGGGATGAGAATTTGTGAGGTTCAGGCATTCCGCTTGATTTCAAGCCTTGGGAATACTAAACACTCCTAGACTGGATGAAGTCAGGCATGTCAGGTTTTTTTCCTTACTCTGCTATTTTTCCTTAGGCAATGATATTTTTCCCATTGTTTCATCTCCTGTGTAATTTTCCTTTACTGCCCTCTTCTGATTTAACTCTTGGATATTTGCCTGTGAATAGATAACCTGCAAGTCATCCAATGTTGTAAAGATATTTAAAATATTACTGTCACTTTCCTCACTCTGCCCATTAGAGATATTCATCCTTATATCTTCAGTGATAGTATACATATAAAACGTCACCAAGGATGTTAGACAAGAGAATCCCCAAGTTTAGTGGATAAATCAGAAATATTAAAACAATATAAACGTGAACTTCCATACTTTCTACAAATATCCAGTACTGACAGCAATACATATTGAGATGATGTCATAACACATACATCACAAATATCCAGATAAACAAGGCTCGTAGCAATCTTCCTACCAAACAGCCAGAGAGTATGCATATATGAATATCTTTTTGACAGTATTTGGGCTGGAGGAAAAAATTACTTTTTTTCTCAGACTCATCAAAAAGCAATTGGCTTTTTAAGGGTTTATTTAAGGGACTTTATTGATTTCAGTATTTTGCCATTGCACAATGATACAAACAACTTATTCTATGTATATTTCAAATTTTGTCTTTGCTCGTTGTGAAATTAAATAGCCTGATATGAAATTTTAAATTACATGCTCTTATTTCTGTGTAAACAGGATCTCCTGATACAGTAACCTGTAATGCAGTTATGGAAGGAAATTATTTTAGAAATGGCAATTCTCAGTTGAATTGGTCTGCTCCCTTTACAGATTGAGTCACCAAATCTTTATAGACAAGCGCTAGTCTTTACCACTTTTTAATTTTGCAGGTACTGCATACACCTTCAGGAGCCTAAATTGGGGTGTCCTTATGAATCATTAGACTTCAAGAATCGCAGTGAGGCCCACTAACTGCATCCCCAATTCAGAAATCCTCCTGCTGGTCATTCCCAAGTTATACAGAAACACAATCTTAATTTGCAGGATATGTTTGCTAAACTGGCATCTGACAAAGCAATACATCTGACATAGGATTGACAGAGGCAGCCTGCCTGGAGCCTTCCAGTCACCAGTTTTACATTTTCGTTTTCAGTCCAGAGCCGCAGTGTCCTAACAGCACTTTTAGCCGGGGGTTTCTTGAATGCACAGTAGCGTCCATTGGTTTGGATCACAAGAGCCAGGCAAACCAATTGCTACCCCTCACCTTGAAACAGTGGACTTGGGACCTGAATCTCCTGAATCCTTATCAAATCAGCTGTATTTCTGAGAGGGGAACATCTGAGGTCAGCACAGCCAGACAAATAGAGATCATCCCTCCAGTCTGCCAGACGACGGTTAAAGCAGCTGCTTCCTGATTTAATCGGAGCGGGTGAGCCTCATCTTCTAATCACTCCATCATAAAAAAGACTTTGTGGCACCATCTTAGAATCTCTCCTGTGAGAAGAGAGGACAGGTAAAGGGAGAGGCAAAGGGAGATGTAAGGGGTAATGGAACAGCACATGCACCTCAGCCCTAAAGAGGCTGGAAGGTCCTTTAGGACAGTTCAGGCGACTGTCTAATCATCGTACTCTGTGACCTCTTGCTCACGGCACTGCTAGCTATCTGAACTGGACCACAACAACCACCCAAGCTGAACCCTAGGTAGAGCTGTAATTGCACACACCCTGCTGCCACCCTGACAAAACTCATACGCTGTAGGCTGGAGGGTTTCCAGGGCCTCGGGCAGTGTCTCACTGACAATACTTCTTATGTTTAGAAACCACTCTCCTTTAATAGCCAAGTTCTGTATGTTACTCTCACAACTTTCACTCTGTGACTTTTTAATGATTCAGCTATTAAAATCGATAGACTTCAAATGAAGAGATATTCTATATAAAAGATTTTAAAGTTCAGAGAGGTACCTTTGACCAGGACTGATATGGACAGAGAGCCATAGACTCTGAGATTAAGAGAAGAGGGGTTTTATTTATAGGTCTGAGTAAAGAAAAAAGCTAAATATTTTGGGACCAAAGAGAGGACAAAGAAAGCTCAGGAGTACTAAAAACCTGAAATTAAACTCTGAGAGGCTGTAAGTATTGGTTTTAAAATACAGAACTAAGAAAAGGCTCAATATAAATATGACTTGTTTCCATAATGGAAGACCAAGCTCTGAGATTAGAATCCCTTCATATTTAAGGAGCTAAGCTGTGAACATCTTACAATAAGAACTATCACTTAGTTCCAATCAACTTCAAGTCTCTAGAGTAAGGGCTATAACATGCAATAGAGGATGAAGATGTTTCTAAATAAGCTTTAACACCTGAGGAGGTTGAGGGCAGCCTTGGTTGCAGTG